>NW_026645830.1:0-47412 GCF_949987535.1 Balaenoptera acutorostrata
GGAAAACACACTATGGCTGCTGAACGGGAAAGGTGAGGTGGGGTGATGCATAAAACAAGGGTTTCAAATTAGCTCAGATACCGTTCCATAAACCCAATATGTAAGAGACAAGACCTATTCCTTTTCAGTGAACTGGACTCAACACCCCTATTCACCGCACAAGAATATATCTGACTAGTAAGAATCTTCAAACCTATGTATTGATATCTCTCTGTAAGTGAGTCAAGGGGGTGTAAAGCGGCATAAACACAGCCGTGAAAAGCAGCTAAACCCCATTATAAAAATAAATTACTTTTCAAAACCCGTGAAACAAAGACAGTGAAAGAGAGAGAAATTCTTACAAAATTCGTTCAGGGGCTGTGATGCAACCTGGATTGACCATATCTAGACCCACAGCTGATTGAGACATAAGGGTGGACACTCTTGGGGCTGAGAGGTTCGGTGAGGTTGGGTGAGCCAACGCAGACCCTTTCAAGTAATACTGCATGGTACCCATCCCATGGTCCCAAATCTCCAGTTCAAGGGCATCTTCCTACGTCGAAAACAGGCATGAGAAACCCAGAAGATGGTACACCGTGTGATCGGAAAGGTTTCTAAAACGCACCTCATTTCTCATCTCCTTTGCTCGGGTTCGCCATTCCAGCCGATTTACTAGCCATCTCCCTCCTTGGAGAATCAGCACCTTTAACCTCCTGTTCCGTACAGGTTGCAATTTGTCCTGAGGATGAAGGGGAAGAGGGGGAACCAATGAGAGACTAGCTCTAGGTGTTGGGACAGGCACAGGTCACTCTATTTTCCCATCAGGAAGAAGAATTAAGCACAAGCTCAGCCTGCCCCCCAGAACCAGAAGAGGGCCTGAAGCAATCCTGCGCTTTTGCGGCCAGCTCCCAAAAAAGCGAGTTGAAAAATGGAGCTCAGGGGCACTGCAATTCACAAAGCTGCAGAATTTTAAGTGATACTCTCGTCCACAAATATATTAAGGGAAGGCAACGAAGAGGCTTTGAAAGCAAGGCAGAATTGCAGGAAACAGATTTCAGGAGGTAGATTCGAATCGCCTTGAAAGCACATGAAAAGCGGCAAAACGTGGACAATGATGCCCTTGGCCAAAAAGGGCGTATGCGTTTTTTCCTGAATATATTCAGGAAAAAACGCATACGCCCTTTTTGGCCAACCAAGCAACCTGGAAAGGCCAATCAGCGCTCCAAAGAAGTCTCGCTTCCAGCGGGCAAAAGGGCCCATGGGGAAAAAAGTGTCCAAACCAGAAATGCAAAGACCGGCCATGGAGAAATGGGAGCCTTGCTACGCTGATGGGTGGGATGTAAATTGCCAACAGGCACTCCGGAGAAGTGTACGGTGTGTTCTGAAACACCTAAAAACACAGCTTGGAGAGCATAGGGCAATTCCACTCATGGCGTATAAATTGGAAAACTAAAAATCAGCAAGACACAGGCACCCCAAAGTTTAGGGCTGCTCTGTGGACAAGAACCCCCACTTCATTACACCTTAAATATCCTAGGAAAGAGAAAAATGGATAAAGAAGTTGTGGTCCTCATGTACAATGGAATATCACTCAGCCATGAAATCAACGTCATAAGGCTAGTAGCAGCACGATGAGTGGATTTAGTACGACGATTCTAAGTGAAATAAGTCACACAGAAAAAGACACTTATCATAAGATATCACTTCTAGAGGGAATGTAAAAACCGCTACACTTGAACTGAATTGCAAAACAGAACAGAGTCCCACGTTTAGGAAACACACTATGGCTGCTGAACGGGAAAGGTGAGGTGGGGGTGATGCATAAAACAAGGGTTTCAAATTAGCTCAGATACCGTTCCATAAACCCAATATGTAAGAGACAAGACCTATTCCTTTTTCAGTGAACTGGACTCAACACCCCCTATTCACCGCACAAGAATATATCTGACTAGTAAGAATCTTCAAACCTATGTATTGATATCTCTCTGTAAGTGAGTCAAGGGGGTGTAAAGCGGCATAAACACAGCCGTGAAAAGCAGCTAACCCCATTATAAAAATAAATTACTTTTCAAAACCCGTGAAACAAAGACAGTGAAAGAGAGAGAAATTCTTACAAAATTCGTTCAGGGGCTGTGATGCAACCTGGATTGACCATATCTAGACCCACAGCTGATTGAGACATAAGGGTGGACACTCTTGGGGCTGGAGAGGTTCGGTGAGGTTGGGTGAGCCAACGCAGACCCTTTCAAGTAATACTGCATGGTACCCATCCCATGGGTCCCAAATCTCCAGGTTATAAGGGCATCTTCCTACGTCGAAAACAGGCATGAGAAACCCAGAAGATGGTACACCGTGTGATCGGGATAGGTTTCTAAACGCACCTCATTTCTCATCTCCTTTGCTCGGGTTCGCCATTCCAGCCGATTTACTAGCCATCTCCCTCCTTGGAGAATCAGCACCTTTAACCTCCTGTTCCGTACAGGTTGCAATTTGTCCTGAGGATGAAGGGGAAGAGGGGGAACCAATGAGAGACTAGCTCTAGGTGTTGGGACAGGCACAGGTCACTCTATTTTCCCATCAGAAGAAGAATTAAGCACAAGCTCAGCCTGCCCCCCAGAACCAGAAGAGGGCCTGAAGCAATCCTGCGCTTTTGCGGCCAGCTCCCAAAAAAGCGAGTTGGAAAATGGAGCTCAGGGGCACTGCAATTCACAAACCTGCAGAGTTTTAAATGATACCTCTCGTCCACAAATATATTAAGGGAAGGCAACGAAGAGGCTTTGAAAGCAAGGCAGAATTGCAGGAAACAGATTTCAGGAGGTAGATTCGAATCGCCTTGAAAGCACATGAAAAGCGGCAAAACGTGGACAATGATGCCCTTGGCCAAAAAGGGCGTATGCGTTTTTTCCTGAATATATTCAGGAAAAAACGCATACGCCCTTTTTGGCCAACCAAGCAACCTGGAAAGGCCAATCAGCGCTCCAAAGAAGTCTCACTTCCCAGCGGTCAAAAGGGCCATGGGGAAAAAAGTGTCCAAACCAGAAATGCAGGACCGGCCATGGAGAAATGGGAGCCTTGCTACGCTGATGGGTGGGATGTAAATTGCCAACAGGCACTCCGGAGAAGTGTACGTTGTGTTCTGAAACATCTAAAAACACAGCTTGGAGAGCATAGGGCACTTCCACTCATGGGCGTATAAATTGGGAAAACTAAAAATCAGCAAGACACAGGCACCCCAAAGTTTAGGGCTGCTCTGTGGACAAGAACCCCCACTTCATTACACCTTAAATATCCTAGGAAAGAGAAAAATGGATAAAGAAGTTGTGGTCCTCATGTACAATGGAATATCACTCAGCCATGAAATCCACGTCATAAGGCTAGTAGCAGCACGATGAGTGGATTTAGGTACGACGATTCTAAGTGAAATAAGTCACACAGAAAAAGACACTTATCATAAGATATCACTTCTAGAGGGAATGTAAAAACCGCTACACTTGAACTGAATTGCAAAACAGAACAGAGTCACACGTTTAGGAAACACACTATGGCTGCTGAACGGGAAAGGTGAGGTGAGGTGATGCATAAAACAAGGGTTTCAAATTAGCTCAGATACCGTTCCATAAACCCAATATGTAAGAGACAAGACCTATTCCTTTTTCAGTGAACTGGACTCAACACCCCCTATTCACCGCACAAGAATATATCTGACTAGTAAGAATCTTCAAACCTATGTATTGATATCTCTCTGTAAGTGAGTCAAGGGGGTGTAAAGCGGCATAAACACAGCCGTGAAAAGCAGCTAAACCCCATTATAAAAATAAATTACTTTTCAAAACCCGTGAAACAAAGACAGTGAAAGAGAGAGAAATTCTTACAAAATTCGTTCAGGGGCTGTGATGCAACCTGGATTGACCATATCTAGACCCACAGCTGATTGAGACATAAGGGTGGACACTCTTGGGGCTGAGAGGTTCGGTGAGGTTGGGTGAGCCAACGCAGACCCTTTCAAGTAATACTGCATGGTACCCATCCCATGGGTCCCAAATCTCCAGGTTCAAGGGCATCTTCCTACGTCGAAAACAGGCATGAGAAACCCAGAAGATGGTACACCGTGTGATCGGGAAAGGTTTCTAAAACGCACCTCATTTCTCATCTCCTTTGCTCGGGTTCGCCATTCCAGCCGATTTACTAGCCATCTCCCTCCTTGGAGAATCAGCACCTTTAACCTCCTGTTCCGTACAGGTTGCAATTTGTCCTGAGGATGAACGGGAAGAGGGGGAACCAATGAGAGACTAGCTCTAGGTGTTGGGACAGGCACAGGTCACTCTATTTTCCCATCAGGAAGAAGAATTAAGCACAAGCTCAGCCTGCCCCCCAGAACCAGAAGAGGGCCTGAAGCAATCCTGCGCTTTTGCGGCCAGCTCCCAAAAAAGCGAGTTGAAAAATGGAGCTCAGGGGCACTGCAATTCACAAACCTGCAGAGTTTTAAATGATACCTCTCGTCCACAAATATATTAAGGGAAGGCAACGAAGAGGCTTTGAAAGCAAGGCAGAATTGCAGGAAACAGATTTCAGGAGGTAGATTCGAATCGCCTTGAAAGCACAAGAAAAGCGGCAAAACGTGGACAATGATGCCCTTGGCCAAAAAGGGCGTATGCGTTTTTTCCTGAATATATTCAGGAAAAAACGCATACGCCCTTTTTGGCCAACCAAGCAACCTGGAAAGGCCAATCAGCGCTCCAAAGAAGTCTCGCTTCCCAGCGGGCAAAAGGGCCATGCGGAAAAAAGTGTCCAAACCAGAAATGCAGGACCGGCCATGGAGAAATGGGAGCCTTGCTACGCTGATGGGTGGGATGTAAATTGCCAACAGCCACTCTGGAGAAGTGTACGGTGTGTTCTGAAACATCTAAAAAACACAGCTTGGAGAGCATAGGGCACTTCCACTCATGGCCGTATAAATTGGGAAAACTAAAAATCAGCAAGACACAGGCACCCCAAAGTTTAGGGCTGCTCTGTGGACAAGAACCCCCACTTCATTACACCTTAAATATCCTAGGAAAGAGAAAAATGGATAAAGAAGTTGTGGTCCTCATGTACAATGGAATATCACTCAGCCATGAAATCAACGTCATAAGGCTAGTAGCAGCACGATGAGTGGATTTAGGTCCGACGATTCTAAGTGAAATAAGTCACACAGAAAAAGACACTTATCATAAGATATCACTTCTAGAGGGAATGTAAAAACCGCTACACTTGAACTGAATTGCAAAACAGAACAGAGTCACACGTTTAGGAAACACACTATGGCTGCTGAACGGGAAAGGTGAGGTGGGGTGATGCATAAAACAAGGGTTTCAAATTAGCTCAGATACCGTTCCATAAACCCAATATGTAAGAGACAAGACCTATTCCTTTTTCAGTGAACTGGACTCAACACCCCCTATTCACCGCACAAGAATATATCTGACTAGTAAGAATCTTCAAACCTATGTATTGATATCTCTCTGTAAGTGAGTCAAGGGGGTGTAAAGCGGCATAAACACAGCCGTGAAAAGCAGCTAAACCCCATTATAAAAATAAATTACTTTTCAAAACCCGTGAAACAAAGACAGTGAAAGAGAGAGAAATTCTTACAAAATTCGTTCAGGGGCTGTGATGCAACCTGGATTGACCATATCTAGACCCACAGCTGATTGAGACATAAGGGTGGACACTCTTGGGGCTGAGAGGTTCGGTGAGGTTGGGTGAGCCAACGCAGACCCTTTCAAGTAATACTGCATGGTACCCATCCCATGGGTCCCAAATCTCCAGGTTCAAGGGCATCTTCCTACGTCGAAAACAGGCATGAGAAACCCAGAAGATGGTACACCGTGTGATCGGGAAAGGTTTCTAAAACGCACCTCATTTCTCATCTCCTTTGCTCGGGTTCGCCATTCCAGCCGATTTACTAGCCATCTCCCTCCTTGGAGAATCAGCACCTTTAACCTCCTGTTCCGTACAGGTTGCAATTTGTCCTGAGGATGAAGGGGAAGAGGGGGAACCAATGAGAGACTAGCTCTAGGTGTTGGGACAGGCACAGGTCACTCTATTTTCCCATCAGGAAGAAGAATTAAGCACAAGCTCAGCCTGCCCCCCAGAACCAGAAGAGGGCCTGAAGCAATCCTGCGCTTTTGCGGCCAGCTCCCAAAAAAGCGAGTTGAAAAATGGAGCTCAGGGGCACTGCAATTCACAAAGCTGCAGAATTTTAAGTGATACCTCTCGTCCACAAATATATTAAGGGAAGGCAACGAAGAGGCTTTGAAAGCAAGGCAGAATTGCAGGAAACAGATTTCAGGAGGTAGATTCGAATCGCCTTGAAAGCACATGAAAAGCGGCAAAACGTGGACAATGATGCCCTTGGCCAAAAAGGGCGTATGCGTTTTTTCCTGAATATATTCAGGAAAAAACGCATACGCCCTTTTTGGCCAACCAAGCAACCTGGAAAGGCCAATCAGCGCTCCAAAGAAGTCTCGCTTCCCAGCGGGCAAAAGGGCCATGGGGAAAAAAGTGTCCAAACCAGAAATGCAAGACCGGCCATGGAGAAATGGGAGCCTTGCTACGCTGATGGGTGGGATGTAAATTGCCAACAGGCACTCCGGAGAAGTGTACGGTGTGTTCTGAAACACCTAAAAACACAGCTTGGAGAGCATAGGGCACTTCCACTCATGGGCGTATAAATTGGGAAAACTAAAAATCAGCAAGACACAGGCACCCCAAAGTTTAGGGCTGCTCTGTGGACAAGAACCCCCACTTCATTACACCTTAAATATCCTAGGAAAGAGAAAAATGGATAAAGAAGTTGTGGTCCTCATGTACAATGGAATATCACTCAGCCATGAAATCAACGTCATAAGGCTAGTAGCAGCACGATGAGTGGATTTAGGTACGACGATTCTAAGTGAAATAAGTCACACAGAAAAAGACACTTATCATAAGATATCACTTCTAGAGGGAATGTAAAAACCGCTACACTTGAACTGAATTGCAAAACAGAACAGAGTCCCACGTTTAGGAAACACACTATGGCTGCTGAACGGGAAAGGTGAGGTGGGGTGATGCATAAAACAAGGGTTTCAAATTAGCTCAGATACCGTTCCATAAACCCAATATGTAAGAGACAAGACCTATTCCTTTTTCAGTGAACTGGACTCAACACCCCCTATTCACCGCACAAGAATATATCTGACTAGTAAGAATCTTCAAACCTATGTATTGATATCTCTCTGTAAGTGAGTCAAGGGGGTGTAAAGCGGCATAAACACAGCCGTGAAAAGCAGCTTAACCCCATTATAAAAATAAATTACTTTTCAAAACCCGTGAAACAAAGACAGTGAAAGAGAGAGAAATTCTTACAAAATTCGTTCAGGGGCTGTGATGCAACCTGGATTGACCATATCTAGACCCACAGCTGATTGAGACATAAGGGTGGACACTCTTGGGGCTGAGAGGTTCGGTGAGGTTGGGTGAGCCAACGCAGACCCTTTCAAGTAATACTGCATGGTACCCATCCCATGGGTCCCAAATCTCCAGGTTAAAGGGCATCTTCCTACGTCGAAAACAGGCATGAGAAACCCAGAAGATGGTACACCGTGTGATCGGGATAGGTTTCTAAAACGCACCTCATTTCTCATCTCCTTTGCTCGGGTTCGCCATTCCAGCCGATTTACTAGCCATCTCCCTCCTTGGAGAATCAGCACCTTTAACCTCCTGTTCCGTACAGGTTGCAATTTGTCCTGAGGATGAAGGGGAAGAGGGGGAACCAATGAGAGACTAGCTCTAGGTGTTGGGACAGGCACAGGTCACTCTATTTTCCCATCAGGAAGAAGAATTAAGCACAAGCTCAGCCTGCCCCCCAGAACCAGAAGAGGGCCTGAAGCAATCCTGCGCTTTTGCGGCCAGCTCCCAAAAAAGCGAGTTGGAAAATGGAGCTCAGGGGCACTGCAATTCACAAACCTGCAGAGTTTTAAATGATACCTCTCGTCCACAAATATATTAAGGGAAGGCAACGAAGAGGCTTTGAAAGCAAGGCAGAATTGCAGGAAACAGATTTCAGGAGGTAGATTCGAATCGCCTTGAAAGCACATGAAAAGCGGCAAAACGTGGACAATGATGCCCTTGGCCAAAAAGGGCGTATGCGTTTTTTCCTGAATATATTCAGGAAAAAACGCATACGCCCTTTTTGGCCAACCAAGCAACCTGGAAAGGCCAATCAGCGCTCCAAAGAAGTCTCACTTCCCAGCGGTCAAAAGGGCCATGGGGAAAAAAGTGTCCAAACCAGAAATGCAGGACCGGCCATGGAGAAATGGGAGCCTTGCTACGCTGATGGGTGGGATGTAAATTGCCAACAGGCACTCCGGAGAAGTGTACGTTGTGTTCTGAAACATCTAAAAACACAGCTTGGAGAGCATAGGGCACTTCCACTCATGGGCGTATAAATTGGGAAAACTAAAAATCAGCAAGACACAGGCACCCCAAAGTTTAGGGCTGCTCTGTGGACAAGAACCCCCACTTCATTACACCTTAAATATCCTAGGAAAGAGAAAAATGGATAAAGAAGTTGTGGTCCTCATGTACAATGGAATATCACTCAGCCATGAAATCCACGTCATAAGGCTAGTAGCAGCACGATGAGTGGATTTAGGTACGACGATTCTAAGTGAAATAAGTCACACAGAAAAAGACACTTATCATAAGATATCACTTCTAGAGGGAATGTAAAAACCGCTACACTTGAACTGAATTGCAAAACAGAACAGAGTCACACGTTTAGGAAACACACTATGGCTGCTGAACGGGAAAGGTGAGGTGAGGTGATGCATAAAACAAGGGTTTCAAATTAGCTCAGATACCGTTCCATAAACCCAATATGTAAGAGACAAGACCTATTCCTTTTTCAGTGAACTGGACTCAACACCCCCTATTCACCGCACAAGAATATATCTGACTAGTAAGAATCTTCAAACCTATGTATTGATATCTCTCTGTAAGTGAGTCAAGGGGGTGTAAAGCGGCATAAACACAGCCGTGAAAAGCAGCTAAACCCCATTATAAAAATAAATTACTTTTCAAAACCCGTGAAACAAAGACAGTGAAAGAGAGAGAAATTCTTACAAAATTCGTTCAGGGGCTGTGATGCAACCTGGATTGACCATATCTAGACCCACAGCTGATTGAGACATAAGGGTGGACACTCTTGGGGCTGAGAGGTTCGGTGAGGTTGGGTGAGCCAACGCAGACCCTTTCAAGTAATACTGCATGGTACCCATCCCATGGGTCCCAAATCTCCAGGTTCAAGGGCATCTTCCTACGTCGAAAACAGGCATGAGAAACCCAGAAGATGGTACACCGTGTGATCGGGAAAGGTTTCTAAAACGCACCTCATTTCTCATCTCCTTTGCTCGGGTTCGCCATTCCAGCCGATTTACTAGCCATCTCCCTCCTTGGAGAATCAGCACCTTTAACCTCCTGTTCCGTACAGGTTGCAATTTGTCCTGAGGATGAACGGGAAGAGGGGGAACCAATGAGAGACTAGCTCTAGGTGTTGGGACAGGCACAGGTCACTCTATTTTCCCATCAGGAAGAAGAATTAAGCACAAGCTCAGCCTGCCCCCCAGAACCAGAAGAGGGCCTGAAGCAATCCTGCGCTTTTGCGGCCAGCTCCCAAAAAAGCGAGTTGAAAAATGGAGCTCAGGGGCACTGCAATTCACAAACCTGCAGAGTTTTAAATGATACCTCTCGTCCACAAATATATTAAGGGAAGGCAACGAAGAGGCTTTGAAAGCAAGGCAGAATTGCAGGAAACAGATTTCAGGAGGTAGATTCGAATCGCCTTGAAAGCACAAGAAAAGCGGCAAAACGTGGACAATGATGCCCTTGGCCAAAAAGGGCGTATGCGTTTTTTCCTGAATATATTCAGGAAAAAACGCATACGCCCTTTTTGGCCAACCAAGCAACCTGGAAAGGCCAATCAGCGCTCCAAAGAAGTCTCGCTTCCCAGCGGGCAAAAGGGCCATGCGGAAAAAAGTGTCCAAACCAGAAATGCAGGACCGGCCATGGAGAAATGGGAGCCTTGCTACGCTGATGGGTGGGATGTAAATTGCCAACAGCCACTCTGGAGAAGTGTACGGTGTGTTCTGAAACATCTAAAAAACACAGCTTGGAGAGCATAGGGCACTTCCACTCATGGCCGTATAAATTGGGAAAACTAAAAATCAGCAAGACACAGGCACCCCAAAGTTTAGGGCTGCTCTGTGGACAAGAACCCCCACTTCATTACACCTTAAATATCCTAGGAAAGAGAAAAATGGATAAAGAAGTTGTGGTCCTCATGTACAATGGAATATCACTCAGCCATGAAATCAACGTCATAAGGCTAGTAGCAGCACGATGAGTGGATTTAGGTCCGACGATTCTAAGTGAAATAAGTCACACAGAAAAAGACACTTATCATAAGATATCACTTCTAGAGGGAATGTAAAAACCGCTACACTTGAACTGAATTGCAAAACAGAACAGAGTCACACGTTTAGGAAACACACTATGGCTGCTGAACGGGAAAGGTGAGGTGGGGTGATGCATAAAACAAGGGTTTCAAATTAGCTCAGATACCGTTCCATAAACCCAATATGTAAGAGACAAGACCTATTCCTTTTTCAGTGAACTGGACTCAACACCCCCTATTCACCGCACAAGAATATATCTGACTAGTAAGAATCTTCAAACCTATGTATTGATATCTCTCTGTAAGTGAGTCAAGGGGGTGTAAAGCGGCATAAACACAGCCGTGAAAAGCAGCTTAACCCCATTATAAAAATAAATTACTTTTCAAAACCCGTGAAACAAAGACAGTGAAAGAGAGAGAAATTCTTACAAAATTCGTTCAGGGGCTGTGATGCAACCTGGATTGACCATATCTAGACCCACAGCTGATTGAGACATAAGGGTGGACACTCTTGGGGCTGAGAGGTTCGGTGAGGTTGGGTGAGCCAACGCAGACCCTTTCAAGTAATACTGCATGGTACCCATCCCATGGGTCCCAAATCTCCAGGTTCAAGGGCATCTTCCTATGTCGAAAACAGGCATGAGAAACCCAGAAGATGGTACACCGTGTGATCGGGAAAGGTTTCTAAAACGCACCTCATTTCTCATCTCCTTTGCTCGGGTTCGCCATTCCAGCCGATTTACTAGCCATCTCCCTCCTTGGAGAATCAGCACCTTTAACCTCCTGTTCCGTACAGGTTGCAATTTGTCCTGAGGATGAAGGGGAAGAGGGGGAACCAATGAGAGACTAGCTCTAGGTGTTGGGACAGGCACAGGTCACTCTATTTTCCCATCAGGAAGAAGAATTAAGCACAAGCTCAGCCTGCCCCCCGAACCAGAAGAGGGCCTGAAGCAATCCTGCGCTTTTGCGGCCAGCTCCCAAAAAAGCGAGTTGAAAAATGGAGCTCAGGGGCACTGCAATTCACAAACCTGCAGAATTTTAAATGATACCTCTCGTCCACAAATATATTAAGGGAAGGCAACGAAGAGGCTTTGAAAGCAAGGCAGAATTGCAGGAAACAGATGTCAGGAGGTAGATTCGAATCGCCTTGAAAGCACATGAAAAGCGGCAAAACGTGGACAATGATGCCCTTGGCCAAAAAGGGCGTATGCGTTTTTTCCTGAATATATTCAGGAAAAAAGGCATACGCCCTTTTTGGCCAACCAAGCAACCTGGAAAGGCCAATCAGCGCTCCAAAGAAGTCTCGCTTCCCAGCGGGCAAAAGGGCCATGCGGAAAAAAGTGTCCAAACCAGAAATGCAGGACCGGCCATGGAGAAATGGGAGCCTTGCTACGCTGATGGGTGGGATGTAAATTGCCAACAGCCACTCTGGAGAAGTGTACGGTGTGTTCTGAAACATCTAAAAAACACAGCTTGGAGAGCATAGGGCACTTCCACTCATGGGCGTATAAATTGGGAAAACTAAAAATCAGCAAGACACAGGCACCCCAAAGTTTAGGGCTGCTCTGTGGACAAGAACCCCCACTTCATTACACCTTAAATATCCTAGGAAAGAGAAAAATGGATAAAGAAGTTGTGGTCCTCATGTACAATGGAATATCACTCAGCCATGAAATCAACGTCATAAGGCTAGTAGCAGCACGATGAGTGGATTTAGGTACGACGATTCTAAGTGAAATAAGTCACACAGAAAAAGACACTTATCATAAGATATCACTTCGAGAGGGAATGTAAAAACCGCTACACTTGAACTGAATTGCAAAACAGAACAGAGTCACACGTTTAGGAAACACACTATGGCTGCTGAACGGGAAAGGTGAGGTGGGGTGATGCATAAAACAAGTGTTTCAAATTAGCTCAGATACCGTTCCATAAACCCAATATGTAAGAGACAAGACCTATCCCTTGCTCAGTGAACTGGACTCAACACCCCCTATTCACCGCACAAGAATATATCTGACTAGTAAGAATCTTCAAACCTATGTATTGATATCTCTCTGTAAGTGAGTCAAGGGGGTGTAAAGCGGCATAAACACAGCCGTGAAAAGCAGCTAAACCCCATTATAAAAATAAATTACTTTTCAAAACCCGTGAAACAAAGACAGTGAAAGAGAGAGAAATTCTTACAAAATTCGTTCAGGGGCTGTGATGCAACCTGGATTGACCATATCTAGACCCACAGCTGATTGAGACATAAGGGTGGACACTCTTGGGGCTGAGAGGTTCGGTGAGGTTGGGTGAGCCAACGCAGACCCTTTCAAGTAATACTGCATGGTACCCATCCCATGGGTCCCAAATCTCCAGGTTCAAGGGCATCTTCCTACGTCGAAAACAGGCATGAGAAACCCAGAAGATGGTACACCGTGTGATCGGGATAGGTTTCTAAAACGCACCTCATTTCTCATCTCCTTTGCTCGGGTTCGCCATTCCAGCCGATTTACTAGCCATCTCCCTCCTTGGAGAATCAGCACCTTTAACCTCCTGTTCCGTACAGGTTGCAATTTGTCCTGAGGATGAAGGGGAAGAGGGGGAACCAATGAGAGACTAGCTCTAGGTGTTGGGACAGGCACAGGTCACTCTATTTTCCCATCAGGAAGAAGAATTAAGCACAAGTTCAGCCTGCCCCCCAGAACCAGAAGAGGGCCTGAAGCAATCCTGCGCTTTGGCGGCCAGCTCCCAAAAAAGCGAGTTGAAAAATGGAGCTCAGGGGCACTGCAATTCACAAACCTGCAGAGTTTTAAATAATACCTCTCGTCCACAAATATATTAAGGGAAGGCAACGAAGAGGCTTTGAAAGCAAGGCAGAATTGCAGGAAACAGATTTCAGGAGGTAGATTCGAATCGCCTTGAAAGCACATGAAAAGCGGCAAAACGTGGACAATGATGCCCTTGGCCAAAAAGGGCGTATGCGTTTTTTCCTGAATATATTCAGGAAAAAACGCATACGCCCTTTTTGGCCAACCAAGCAACCTGGAAAGGCCAATCAGCGCTCCAAAGAAGTCTCACTTCCCAGCGGGCAAAAGGGCCATGGGGAAAAAAGTGTCCAAACCAGAAATGCAGGACTGGCCATGGAGAAATGGGAGCCTTGCTACGCTGATGGGTGGGATGTAAATTGCCAACAGCCACTCTGGAGAAGTGTACGGTGTGTTCTGAAACATCTAAAAAACACAGCTTGGAGAGCATAGGGCACTTCCACTCATGGGCGTATAAATTGGGAAAACTAAAAATCAGCAAGACACAGGCACCCCAAAGTTTAGGGCTGCTCTGTGGACAAGAACCCCCACTTCATTACACCTTAAATATCCTAGGAAAGAGAAAAATGGATAAAGAAGTTGTGGTCCTCATGTACAATGGAATATCACTCAGCCATGAAATCAACGTCATAAGGCTAGTAGCAGCACGATGAGTGGATTTAGGTACGACGATTCTAAGTGAAATAAGTCACACAGAAAAAGACACTTATCATAAGATATCACTTCGAGAGGGAATGTAAAAACCGCTACACTTGAACTGAATTGCAAAACAGAACAGAGTCCCACGTTTAGGAAACACACTATGGCTGCTGAACGGGAAAGGTGAGGTGGGGTGATGCATAAAACAAGGGTTTCAAATTAGCTCCGATACCGTTCCATAAACCCAATATGTAAGAGACAAGACCTATTCCTTTTTCAGTGAACTGGACTCAACACCCCCTATTCACCGCACAAGAATATATCTGACTAGTAAGAATCTTCAAACCTATGTATTGATATCTCTCTGTAAGTGAGTCAAGGGGGTGTAAAGCGGCATAAACACAGCCGTGAAAAGCAGCTAAACCCCATTATAAAAATAAATTACTTTTCAAAACCCGTGAAACAAAGACAGTGAAAGAGAGAGAAATTCTTACAAAATTCGTTCAGGGGCTGTGATGCAACCTGGATTGACCATATCTAGACCCACAGCTGATTGAGACATAAGGGTGGACACTCTTAGGGCTGAGAGGTTCGGTGAGGTTGGGTGAGCCAACGCAGACCCTTTCAAGTAATACTGCATGGTACCCATCCCATGGGTCCCAAATCTCCAGGTTCAAGGGCATCTTCCTACGTCGAAAACAGGCATGAGAAACCCAGAAGATGGTACACCGTGTGATCGGGAAAGGTTTCTAAAACGCACCTCATTTCTCATCTCCTTTGCTCGGGTTCGCCATTCCAGCCGATTTACTAGCCATCTCCCTCCTTGGAGAATCAGCACCTTTAACCTCCTGTTCCGTACAGGTTGCAATTTGTCCTGAGGATGAAGGGGAAGAGGGGGAACCAATGAGAGACTAGCTCTAGGTGTTGGGACAGGCACAGGTCACTCTATTTTCCCATCAGGAAGAAGAATTAAGCACAAGCTCAGCCTGCCCCCCAGAACCAGAAGAGGGCCTGAAGCAATCCTGCGCTTTTGCGGCCAGCTCCCAAAAAAGCGAGTTGAAAAATGGAGCTCAGGGGCACTGCAATTCACAAACCTGCAGAGTTTTAAATGATACCTCTCGTCCACAAATATATTAAGGGAAGGCAACGAAGAGGCTTTGAAAGCAAGGCAGAATTGCAGGAAACAGATGTCAGGAGGTAGATTCGAATCGCCTTGAAAGCACATGAAAAGCGGCAAAACGTGGACAATGATGCCCTTGGCCAAAAAGGGCGTATGCGTTTTTTCCTGAATATATTCAGGAAAAAACGCATACGCCCTTTTTGGCCAACCAAGCAACCTGGAAAGGCCAATCAGCGCTCCAAAGAAGTCTCACTTCCCAGCGGGCAAAAGGGCCATGGGGAAAAAAGTGTCCAAACCAGAAATGCAGGACCGGCCATGGAGAAATGGGAGCCTTGCTACGCTGATGGGTGGGATGTAAATTGCCAACAGCCACTCTGGAGAAGTGTACGGTGTGTTCTGAAACATCTAAAAAACACAGCTTGGAGAGCATAGGGCACTTCCACTCATGGGCGTATAAATTGGGAAAACTAAAAATCAGCAAGACACAGGCACCCCAAAGTTTAGGGCTGCTCTGTGGACAAGAACCCCCACTTCATTACACCTTAAATATCCTAGGAAAGAGAAAAATGGATAAAGAAGTTGTGGTCCTCATGTACAATGGAATATCACTCAGCCATGAAATCAACGTCATAAGGCTAGTAGCAGCACGATGAGTGGATTTAGGTACGACGATTCTAAGTGAAATAAGTCACACAGAAAAAGACACTTATCATAAGATATCACTTCTAGAGGGAATGTAAAAACCGCTACACTTGAACTGAATTGCAAAACAGAACAGAGTCCCACGTTTAAGAAACACACTATGGCTGCTGAACGGGAAAGGTGAGGTGGGGTGATGCATAAAACAAGGGTTTCAAATTAGCTCAGATACCGTTCCATAAACACAATATGTAAGAGACAAGACCTATTCCTTTTTCAGTGAACTGGACTCAACACCCCCTATTCACCGCACAAGAATATATCTGACTAGTAAGAATCTTCAAACCTATGTATTGATATCTCTCTGTAAGTGAGTCAAGGGGGTGTAAAGCGGCATAAACACAGCCGTGAAAAGCAGCTAAACCCCATTATAAAAATAAATTACTTTTCAAAACCCGTGAAACAAAGACAGTGAAAGAGAGAGAAATTCTTACAAAATTCGTTCAGGGGCTGTGATGCAACCTGGATTGACCATATCTAGACCCACAGCTGATTGAGACATAAGGGTGGACACTCTTAGGGCTGAGAGGTTCGGTGAGGTTGGGTGAGCCAACGCAGACCCTTTCAAGTAATACTGCATGGTACCCATCCCATGGGTCCCAAATTTCCAGGTTCAAGGGCATCTTCCTACGTCGAAAACAGGCATGAGAAACCCAGAAGATGGTACACCGTGTGATCGGGAAAGGTTTCTAAAACGCACCTCATTTCTCATCTCCTTTGCTCGGGTTCGCCATTCCAGCCGATTTACTAGCCATCTCCCTCCTTGGAGAATCAGCACCTTTAACCTCCTGTTCCGTACAGGTTGCAATTTGTCCTGAGGATGAACGGGAAGAGGGGGAACCAATGAGAGACTAGCTCTAGGTGTTGGGACAGGCACAGGTCACTCTATTTTCCCATCAGGAAGAAGAATTAAGCACAAGCTCAGCCTGCCCCCCAGAACCAGAAGAGGGCCTGAAGCAATCCTGCGCTTTTGCGGCCAGCTCCCAAAAAAGCGAGTTGAAAAATGGAGCTCAGGGGCACTGCAATTCACAAACCTGCAGAGTTTTAAATGATACCTCTCGTCCACAAATATATTAAGGGAAGGCAACGAAGAGGCTTTGAAAGCAAGGCAGAATTGCAGGAAACAGATGTCAGGAGGTAGATTCGAATCGCCTTGAAAGCACATGAAAAGCGGCAAAACATGGACAATGATGCCCTTGGCCAAAAAGGGCGTATGCGTTTTTTCCTGAATATATTCAGGAAAAAACGCATACGCCCTTTTTGGCCAACCAAGCAACCTGGAAAGGCCAATCAGCGCTCCAAAGAAGTCTCGCTTCCCAGCGGGCAAAAGGGCCATGCGGAAAAAAGTGTCCAAACCAGAAATGCAGGACCGGCCATGGAGAAATGGGAGCCTTGCTACGCTGATGGGTGGGATGTAAATTGCCAACAGCCACTCTGGAGAAGTGTACGGTGTGTTCTGAAACATCTAAAAAACACAGCTTGGAGAGCATAGGGCACTTCCACTCATGGGCGTATAAATTGGGAAAACTAAAAATCAGCAAGACACAGGCACCCCAAAGTTTAGGGCTGCTCTGTGGACAAGAAACCCCACTTCATTACACCTTAAATATCCTAGGAAAGAGAAAAATGGATAAAGAAGTTGTGGTCCTCATGTACAATGGAATATCACTCAGCCATGAATTCAACGTCATAAGGCTAGTAGCAGCACGATGAGTGGATTTAGGTACGAAGATTCTAAGTGAAATAAGTCACACAGAAAAAGACACTTATCATAAGATATCACTTCGAGAGGGAATGTAAAAACCGCTACACTTGAACTGAATTGCAAAACAGAACAGAGTCCCACGTTTAGGAAACACACTATGGCTGCTGAACGGGAAAGGTGAGGTGGGGTGATGCATAAAACAAGGGTTTCAAATTAGCTCAGATACCGTTCCATAAACCCAATATGTAAGAGACAAGACCTATTCCTTTTTCAGTGAACTGGACTCAACACCCCCTATTCACCGCACAAGAATATATCTGACTAGTAAGAATCTTCAAACCTATGTATTGATATCTCTCTGTAAGTGAGTCAAGGGGGTGTAAAGCGGCATAAACACAGCCGTGAAAAGCAGCTAAACCCCATTATAAAAATAAATTACTTTTCAAAACCCGTGAAACAAAGACAGTGAAAGAGAGAGAAATTCTTACAAAATTCGTTCAGGGGCTGTGATGCAACCTGGATTGACCATATCTAGACCCACAGCTGATTGAGACATAAGGGTGGACACTCTTGGGGCTGAGAGGTTCGGTGAGGTTGGGTGAGCCAACGCAGACCCTTTCAAGTAATACTGCATGGTACCCATCCCATGGGTCCCAAATCTCCAGGTTCAAGGGCATCTTCCTACGTCGAAAACAGGCATGAGAAACCCAGAAGATGGTACACCGTGTGATCGGGAAAGGTTTCTAAAACGCACCTCATTTCTCATCTCCTTTGCTCGGGTTCGCCATTCCAGCCGATTTACTAGCCATCTCCCTCCTTGGAGAATCAGCACCTTTAACCTCCTGTTCCGTACAGGTTGCAATTTGTCCTGAGGATGAACGGGAAGAGGGGGAACCAATGAGAGACTAGCTCTAGGTGTTGGGACAGGCACAGGTCACTCTATTTTCCCATCAGGAAGAAGAATTAAGCACAAGCTCAGCCTGCCCCCCAGAACCAGAAGAGGGCCTGAAGCAATCCTGCGCTTTTGCGGCCAGCTCCCAAAAAAGCGAGTTGAAAAATGGAGCTCAGGGGCACTGCAATTCACAAACCTGCAGAGTTTTAAATGATACCTCTCGTCCACAAATATATTAAGGGAAGGCAACGAAGAGGCTTTGAAAGCAAGGCAGAATTGCAGGAAACAGATGTCAGGAGGTAGATTCGAATCGCCTTGAAAGCACATGAAAAGCGGCAAAACATGGACAATGATGCCCTTGGCCAAAAAGGGCGTATGCGTTTTTTCCTGAATATATTCAGGAAAAAACGCATACGCCCTTTTTGGCCAACCAAGCAACCTGGAAAGGCCAATCAGCGCTCCAAAGAAGTCTCGCTTCCCAGCGGGCAAAAGGGCCATGCGGAAAAAAGTGTCCAAACCAGAAATGCAGGACCGGCCATGGAGAAATGGGAGCCTTGCTACGCTGATGGGTGGGATGTAAATTGCCAACAGCCACTCTGGAGAAGTGTACGGTGTGTTCTGAAACATCTAAAAAACACAGCTTGGAGAGCATAGGGCACTTCCACTCATGGGCGTATAAATTGGGAAAACTAAAAATCAGCAAGACACAGGCACCCCAAAGTTTAGGGCTGCTCTGTGGACAAGAAACCCCACTTCATTACACCTTAAATATCCTAGGAAAGAGAAAAATGGATAAAGAAGTTGGGGTCCTCATGTACAATGGAATATCACTCAGCCATGAATTCAACGTCATAAGGCTAGTAGCAGCACGATGAGTGGATTTAGGTACGAAGATTCTAAGTGAAATAAGTCACACAGAAAAAGACACTTATCATAAGATATCACTTCGAGAGGGAATGTAAAAACCGCTACACTTGAACTGAATTGCAAAACAGAACAGAGTCCCACGTTTAGGAAACACACTATGGCTGCTGAACGGGAAAGGTGAGGTGGGGTGATGCATAAAACAAGGGTTTCAAATTAGCTCAGATACCGTTCCATAAACCCAATATGTAAGAGACAAGACCTATTCCTTTTTCAGTGAACTGGACTCAACACCCCCTATTCACCGCACAAGAATATATCTGACTAGTAAGAATCTTCAAACCTATGTATTGATATCTCTCTGTAAGTGAGTCAAGGGGGTGTAAAGCGGCATAAACACAGCCGTGAAAAGCAGCTAAACCCCATTATAAAAATAAATTACTTTTCAAAACCCGTGAAACAAAGACAGTGAAAGAGAGAGAAATTCTTACAAAATTCGTTCAGGGGCTGTGATGCAACCTGGATTGACCATATCTAGACCCACAGCTGATTGAGACATAAGGGTGGACACTCTTGGGGCTGAGAGGTTCGGTGAGGTTGGGTGAGCCAACGCAGACCCTTTCAAGTAATACTGCATGGTACCCATCCCATGGGTCCCAAATCTCCAGGTTCAAGGGCATCTTCCTACGTCGAAAACAGGCATGAGAAACCCAGAAGATGGTACACCGTGTGATCGGGAAAGGTTTCTAAAACGCACCTCATTTCTCATCTCCTTTGCTCGGGTTCGCCATTCCAGCCGATTTACTAGCCGTCTCCCTCCTTGGAGAATCAGCACCTTTAACCTCCTGTTCCGTACAGGTTGCAATTTGTCCTGAGGATGAACGGGAAGAGGGGGAACCAATGAGAGACTAGCTCTAGGTGTTGGGACAGGCACAGGTCACTCTATTTTCCCATCAGGAAGAAGAATTAAGCACAAGCTCAGCCTGCCTCCCAGAACCAGAAGAGGGCCTGAAGCAATCCTGCGCTTTGGCGGCCAGCTCCCAAAAAAGCGAGTTGAAAAATGGAGCTCAGGGGCACTGCAATTCACAAACCTGCAGAGTTTTAAATGATACCTCTCGTCCACAAATATATTAAGGGAAGGCAACGAAGAGGCTTTGAAAGCAAGGCAGAATTGCAGGAAACAGATTTCAGGAGGTAGATTCGAATCGCCTTGAAAGCACATGAAAAGCGGCAAAACGTGGACAATGATGCCCTTGGCCAAAAAGGGCGTATGCGTTTTTTCCTGAATATATTCAGGAAAAAACGCATACGCCCTTTTTGGCCAACCAAGCAACCTGGAAAGGCCAATCAGCGCTCCAAAGAAGTCTCACTTCCCAGCGGGCAAAAGGGCCATGGGGAAAAAAGTGTCCAAACCAGAAATGCAGGACCGGCCATGGAGAAATGGGAGCCTTGCTACGCTGATGGGTGGGATGTAAATTGCCAACAGCCACTCTGGAGAAGTGTACGGTGTGTTCTGAAACATCTAAAAAACACAGCTTGGAGAGCATAGGGCACTTCCACTCATGGGCGTATAAATTGGGAAAACTAAAAATCAGCAAGACACAGGCACCCCAAAGTTTAGGGCTGCTCTGTGGACAAGAACCCCCACTTCATTACACCTTAAATATCCTAGGAAAGAGAAAAATGGATAAAGAAGTTGTGGTCCTCATGTACAATGGAATATCACTCAGCCATGAAATCAACGTCATAAGGCTAGTAGCAGCACGATGAGTGGATTTAGGTACGACGATTCTAAGTGAAATAAGTCACACAGAAAAAGACACTTATCATAAGATATCACTTCTAGAGGGAATGTAAAAACCGCTACACTTGAACTGAATTGCAAAACAGAACAGAGTCCCACGTTTAGGAAACACACTATGGCTGCTGAACGGGAAAGGTGAGGTGGGGTGATGCATAAAACAAGGGTTTCAAATTAGCTCAGATACCGTTCCATAAACCCAATATGTAAGAGACAAGACCTATTCCTTTTTCAGTGAACTGGACTCAACACCCCCTATTCACCACACAAGAATATATCTGACTAGTAAGAATCTTCAAACCTATGTATTGATATCTCTCTGTAAGTGAGTCAAGGGGGTGTAAAGCGGCATAAACACAGCCGTGAAAAGCAGCTAAACCCCATTATAAAAATAAATTACTTTTCAAAACCCGTGAAACAAAGACAGTGAAAGAGAGAGAAATTCTTACAAAATTCGTTCAGGGGCTGTGATGCAACCTGGATTGACCATATCTAGACCCACAGCTGATTGAGACATAAGGGTGGACACTCTTGGGGCTGAGAGGTTCGGTGAGGTTGGGTGAGCCAACGCAGACCCTTTCAAGTAATACTGCATGGTACCCATCCCATGGGTCCCAAATCTCCAGGTTCAAGGGCATCTTCCTACGTCGAAAACAGGCATGAGAAACCCAGAAGATGGTACACCGTGTGATCGGGAAAGGTTTCTAAAACGCACCTCATTTCTCATCTCCTTTGCTCGGGTTCGCCATTCCAGCCGATTTACTAGCCATCTCCCTCCTTGGAGAATCAGCACCTTTAACCTCCTGTTCCGTACAGGTTGCAATTTGTCCTGAGGATGAAGGGGAAGAGGGGGAACCAATGAGAGACTAGCTCTAGGTGTTGGGACAGGCACAGGTCACTCTATTTTCCCATCAGGAAGAAGAATTAAGCACAAGCTCAGCCTGCCCCCCAGAACCAGAAGAGGGCCTGAAGCAATCCTGTGCTTTGGCGGCCAGCTCCCAAAAAAGCGAGTTGAAAAATGGAGCTCAGGGGCACTGCAATTCACAAACCTGCAGAGTTTTAAATGATACCTCTCGTCCACAAATATATTAAGGGAAGGCAACGAAGAGGCTTTGAAAGCAAGGCAGAATTGCAGGAAACAGATTTCAGGAGGTAGATTCGAATCGCCTTGAAAGCACATGAAAAGCGGCAAAACGTGGACAATGATGCCCTTGGCCAAAAAGGGCGTATGCGTTTTTTCCTGAATATATTCAGGAAAAAACGCATACGCCCTTTTTGGCCAACCAAGCAACCTGGAAAGGCCAATCAGCGCTCCAAAGAAGTCTCACTTCCCAGCGGGCAAAAGGGACATGCGGAAAAAAGTGTCCAAACCAGAAATGCAGGACCGGCCATGGAGAAATGGGAGCCTTGCTACGCTGATGGGTGGGATGTAAATTGCCAACAGCCACTCTGGAGAAGTGTACGGTGTGTTCT
Organism: Balaenoptera acutorostrata; assembly: GCF_949987535.1. Taxonomy (NCBI): domain Eukaryota; kingdom Metazoa; phylum Chordata; class Mammalia; order Artiodactyla; family Balaenopteridae; genus Balaenoptera; species Balaenoptera acutorostrata. The sequence continues at coordinate 22,463 of NW_026645830.1, forward strand.
GAAACATCTAAAAAACACAGCTTGGAGAGCATAGGGCACTTCCACTCATGGGCGTATAAATTGGGAAAAGTAAAAATCAGCAAGACACAGGCACCCCAAAGTTTAGGGCTGCTCTGTGGACAAGAACCCCCACTTCATTACACCTTAAATATCCTGGGAAAGAGAAAAATGGATAAAGAAGCTGTGGTCCTCATGTACAATGGAATATCACTCAGCCATGAAATCAACGTCATAAGGCTAGTAGCAGCACGATGAGTGGATTTAGGTACGACGATTCTAAGTGAAATAAGTCACACAGAAAAAGACACTTATCATAAGATATCACTTCTAGAGGGAATGTAAAAACCGCTACCCTTGAACTGAATTGCAAAACAGAACAGAGTCCCACGTTTAGGAAACACACTATGGCTGCTGAACGGGAAAGGTGAGGTGGGGTGATGCATAAAACAAGGGTTTCAAATTAGCTCAGATACCGTTCCATAAACCCAATATGTAAGAGACAAGACCTATTCCTTTTTCAGTGAACTGGACTCAACACCCCCTATTCACCACACAAGAATATATCTGACTAGTAAGAATCTTCAAACCTATGTATTGATATCTCTCTGTAAGTGAGTCAAGGGGGTGTAAAGCGGCATAAACACAGCCGTGAAAAGCAGCTAAACCCCATTATAAAAATAAATTACTTTTCAAAACCCGTGAAACAAAGACAGTGAAAGAGAGAGAAATTCTTACAAAATTCGTTCAGGGGCTGTGATGCAACCTGGATTGACCATATCTAGACCCACAGCTGATTGAGACATAAGGGTGGACACTCTTGGGGCTGAGAGGTTCGGTGAGGTTGGGTGAGCCAACGCAGACCCTTTCAAGTAATACTGCATGGTACCCATCCCATGGGTCCCAAATCTCCAGGTTCAAGGGCATCTTCCTACGTCGAAAACAGGCATGAGAAACCCAGAAGATGGTACACCGTGTGATCGGGAAAGGTTTCTAAAACGCACCTCATTTCTCATCTCCTTTGCTCGGGTTCGCCATTCCAGCCGATTTACTAGCCATCTCCCTCCTTGGAGAATCAGCACCTTTAACCTCCTGTTCCGTACAGGTTGCAATTTGTCCTGAGGATGAAGGGGAAGAGGGGGAACCAATGAGAGACTAGCTCTAGGTGTTGGGACAGGCACAGGTCACTCTATTTTCCCATCAGGAAGAAGAATTAAGCACAAGCTCAGCCTGCCCCCCAGAACCAGAAGAGGGCCTGAAGCAATCCTGCGCTTTGGCGGCCAGCTCCCAAAAAAGCGAGTTGAAAAATGGAGCTCAGGGGCACTGCAATTCACAAACCTGCAGAGTTTTAAATGATACCTCTCGTCCACAAATATATTAAGGGAAGGCAACGAAGAGGCTTTGAAAGCAAGGCAGAATTGCAGGAAACAGATTTCAGGAGGTAGATTCGAATCGCCTTGAAAGCACATGAAAAGCGGCAAAACGTGGACAATGATGCCCTTGGCCAAAAAGGGCGTATGCGTTTTTTCCTGAATATATTCAGGAAAAAACGCATACGCCCTTTTTGGCCAACCAAGCAACCTGGAAAGGCCAATCAGCGCTCCAAAGAAGTCTCGCTTCCCAGCGGGCAAAAGGGCCATGCGGAAAAAAGTGTCCAAACCAGAAATGCAGGACCGGCCATGGAGAAATGGGAGCCTTGCTACGCTGATGGGTGGGATGTAAATTGCCAACAGCCACTCTGGAGAAGTGTACGGTGTGTTCTGAAACATCTAAAAAACACAGCTTGGAGAGCATAGGGCACTTCCACTCATGGGCGTATAAATTGGGAAAAGTAAAAATCAGCAAGACACAGGCACCCCAAAGTTTAGGGCTGCTCTGTGGACAAGAACCCCCACTTCATTACACCTTAAATATCCTAGGAAAGAGAAAAATGGATAAAGAAGTTGTGGTCCTCATGTACAATGGAATATCACTCAGCCATGAAATCAACGTCATAAGGCTAGTAGCAGCACGATGAGTGGATTTAGGTACGACGATTCTAAGTGAAATAAGTCACACAGAAAAAGACACTTATCATAAGATATCACTTCTAGAGGGAATGTAAAAACCGCTACCCTTGAACTGAATTGCAAAACAGAACAGAGTCCCACGTTTAGGAAACACACTATGGCTGCTGAACGGGAAAGGTGAGGTGGGGTGATGCATAAAACAAGGGTTTCAAATTAGCTCAGATACCGTTCCATAAACCCAATATGTAAGAGACAAGACCTATTCCTTTTTCAGTGAACTGGACTCAACACCCCCTATTCACCACACAAGAATATATCTGACTAGTAAGAATCTTCAAACCTATGTATTGATATCTCTCTGTAAGTGAGTCAAGGGGGTGTAAAGCGGCATAAACACAGCCGTGAAAAGCAGCTAAACCCCATTATAAAAATAAATTACTTTTCAAAACCCGTGAAACAAAGACAGTGAAAGAGAGAGAAATTCTTACAAAATTCGTTCAGGGGCTGTGATGCAACCTGGATTGACCATATCTAGACCCACAGCTGATTGAGACATAAGGGTGGACACTCTTGGGGCTGAGAGGTTCGGTGAGGTTGGGTGAGCCAACGCAGACCCTTTCAAGTAATACTGCATGGTACCCATCCCATGGGTCCCAAATCTCCAGGTTCAAGGGCATCTTCCTACGTCGAAAACAGGCATGAGAAACCCAGAAGATGGTACACCGTGTGATCGGGAAAGGTTTCTAAAATGCACCTCATTTCTCATCTCCTTTGCTCGGGTTCGCCATTCCAGCCGATTTACTAGCCATCTCCCTCCTTGGAGAATCAGCACCTTTAACCTCCTGTTCCGTACAGGTTGCAATTTGTCCTGAGGATGAAGGGGAAGAGGGGGAACCAATGAGAGACTAGCTCTAGGTGTTGGGACAGGCACAGGTCACTCTATTTTCCCATCAGGAAGAAGAATTAAGCACAAGCTCAGCCTGCCCCCCAGAACCAGAAGAGGGCCTGAAGCAATCCTGCGCTTTGGCGGCCAGCTCCCAAAAAAGCGAGTTGAAAAATGGAGCTCAGGGGCACTGCAATTCACAAACCTGCAGAGTTTTAAATGATACCTCTCGTCCACAAATATATTAAGGGAAGGCAACGAAGAGGCTTTGAAAGCAAGGCAGAATTGCAGGAAACAGATTTCAGGAGGTAGATTCGAATCGCCTTGAAAGCACATGAAAAGCGGCAAAACGTGGACAATGATGCCCTTGGCCAAAAAGGGCGTATGCGTTTTTTCCTGAATATATTCAGGAAAAAACGCATACGCCCTTTTTGGCCAACCAAGCAACCTGGAAAGGCCAATCAGCGCTCCAAAGAAGTCTCACTTCCCAGCGGGCAAAAGGGCCATGGGGAAAAAAGTGTCCAAACCAGAAATGCAGGACCGGCCATGGAGAAATGGGAGCCTTGCTACGCTGATGGGTGGGATGTAAATTGCCAACAGCCACTCTGGAGAAGTGTACGGTGTGTTCTGAAACATCTAAAAAACACAGCTTGGAGAGCATAGGGCACTTCCACTCATGGGCGTATAAATTGGGAAAACTAAAAATCAGCAAGACACAGGCACCCCAAAGTTTAGGGCTGCTCTGTGGACAAGAACCCCCACTTCATTACACCTTAAATATCCTAGGAAAGCGAAAAATGGATAAAGAAGTTGTGGTCCTCATGTACAATGGAATATCACTCAGCCATGAAATCCACGTCATAAGGCTAGTAGCAGCACGATGAGTGGATTTAGGTACGACGATTCTAAGTGAAATAAGTCACACAGAAAAAGACACTTATCATAAGATATCACTTAGAGAGGGAATGTAAAAACCGCTACACTTGAACTGAATTGCAAAACAGAACAGAGTCCCACGTTTAGGAAACACACTATGGCTGCTGAACGGGAAAGGTGAGGTGGGGTGATGCATAAAACAAGGGTTTCAAATTAGCTCAGATACCGTTCCATAAACACAATATGTAAGAGACAAGACCTATTCCTTTTTCAGTGAACTGGACTCAACACCCCCTATTCACCGCACAAGAATATATCTGACTAGTAAGAATCTTCATACCTATGTATTGATATCTCTCTGTAAGTGAGTCAAGGGGGTGTAAAGCGGCATAAACACAGCCGTGAAAAGCAGCTAAACCCCATTATAAAAATAAATTACTTTTCAAAACCCGTGAAACAAAGACAGTGAAAGAGAGAGAAATTCTTACAAAATTCGTTCAGGGGCTGTGATGCAACCTGGATTGACCATATCTAGACCCACAGCTGATTGAGACATAAGGGTGGACACTCTTGGGGCTGAGAGGTTCGGTGAGGTTGGGTGAGCCAACGCAGACCCTTTCAAGTAATACTGCATGGTACCCATCCCATGGGTCCCAAATCTCCAGGTTCAAGGGCATCTTCCTACGTCGAAAACAGGCATGAGAAACCCAGAAGATGGTACACCGTGTGATCGGGAAAGGTTTCTAAAACTCACCTCATTTCTCATCTCCTTTGCTCGGGTTCGCCATTCCAGCCGATTTACTAGCCATCTCCCTCCTTGGAGAATCAGCACCTTTAACCTCCTGTTCCGTACAGGTTGCAATTTGTCCTGAGGATGAAGGGGAAGAGGGGGAACCAATGAGAGACTAGCTCTAGGTGTTGGGACAGGCACAGGTCACTCTATTTTCCCATCAGGAAGAAGAATTAAGCACAAGCTCAGCCTGCCCCCCAGAACCAGAAGAGGGCCTGAAGCAATCCTGCGCTTTGGCGGCCAGCTCCCAAAAAAGCGAGTTGAAAAATGGAGCTCAGGGGCACTGCAATTCACAAACCTGCAGAGTTTTAAATGATACCTCTCGTCCACAAATATATTAAGGGAAGGCAACGAAGAGGCTTTGAAAGCAAGGCAGAATTGCAGGAAACAGATTTCAGGAGGTAGATTCGAATCGCCTTGAAAGCACATGAAAAGCGGCAAAACGTGGACAATGATGCCCTTGGCCAAAAAGGGCGTATGCGTTTTTTCCTGAATATATTCAGGAAAAAACGCATACGCCCTTTTTGGCCAACCAAGCAACCTGGAAAGGCCAATCAGCGCTCCAAAGAAGTCTCACTTCCCAGCGGGCAAAAGGGCCATGGGGAAAAAAGTGTCCAAACCAGAAATGCAGGACCGGCCATGGAGAAATGGGAGCCTTGCTACGCTGATGGGTGGGATGTAAATTGCCAACAGCCACTCTGGAGAAGTGTACGGTGTGTTCTGAAACATCTAAAAAACACAGCTTGGAGAGCATAGGGCACTTCCACTCATGGGCGTATAAATTGGGAAAACTAAAAATCAGCAAGACACAGGCACCCCAAAGTTTAGGGCTGCTCTGTGGACAAGAACCCCCACTTCATTACACCTTAAATATCCTAGGAAAGAGAAAAATGGATAAAGAAGTTGTGGTCCTCATGTACAATGGAATATCACTCAGCCATGAAATCAACGTCATAAGGCTAGTAGCAGCACGATGAGTGGATTTAGGTACGACGATTCTAAGTGAAATAAGTCACACAGAAAAAGACACTTATCATAAGATATCACTTCTAGAGGGAATGTAAAAACCGCTACACTTGAACTGAATTGCAAAACAGAACAGAGTCACACGTTTAGGAAACACACTATGGCTGCTGAACGGGAAAGGTGAGGTGGGGTGATGCATAAAACAAGGGTTTCAAATTAGCTCAGATACCGTTCCATAAACACAATATGTAAGAGACAAGACCTATTCCTTTTTCAGTGAACTGGACTCAACACCCCCTATTCACCGCACAAGAATATATCTGACTAGTAAGAATCTTCAAACCTATGTATTGATATCTCTCTGTAAGTGAGTCAAGGGGGTGTAAAGCGGCATAAACACAGCCGTGAAAAGCAGCTAAACCCCATTATAAAAATAAATTACTTTTCAAAACCCGTGAAACAAAGACAGTGAAAGAGAGAGAAATTCTTACAAAATTCGTTCAGGGGCTGTGATGCAACCTGGATTGACCATATCTAGACCCACAGCTGATTGAGACATAAGGGTGGACACTCTTGGGGCTGAGAGGTTCGGTGAGGTTGGGTGAGCCAACGCAGACCCTTTCAAGTAATACTGCATGGTACCCATCCCATGGGTCCCAAATCTCCAGGTTCAAGGGCATCTTCCTACGTCGAAAACAGGCATGAGAAACCCAGAAGATGGTACACCGTGTGATCGGGAAAGGTTTCTAAAACGCACCTCATTTCTCATCTCCTTTGCTCGGGTTCGCCATTCCAGCCGATTTACTAGCCGTCTCCCTCCTTGGAGAATCAGCACCTTTAACCTCCTGTTCCGTACAGGTTGCAATTTGTCCTGAGGATGAAGGGGAAGAGGGGGAACCAATGAGAGACTAGCTCTAGGTGTTGGGACAGGCACAGGTCACTCTATTTTCCCATCAGGAAGAAGAATTAAGCACAAGCTCAGCCTGCCCCCCAGAACCAGAAGAGGGCCTGAAGCAATCCTGCGCTTTGGCGGCCAGCTCCCAAAAAAGCGAGTTGAAAAATGGAGGTCAGGGGCACTGCAATTCACAAACCTGCAGAGTTTTAAATGATACCTCTCGTCCACAAATATATTAAGGGAAGGCAACGAAGAGGCTTTGAAAGCAAGGCAGAATTGCAGGAAACAGATTTCAGGAGGTAGATTCGAATCGCCTTGAAAGCACATGAAAAGCGGCAAAACGTGGACAATGATGCCCTTGGCCAAAAAGGGCGTATGCGTTTTTTCCTGAATATATTCAGGAAAAAACGCATACGCCCTTTTTGGCCAACCAAGCAACCTGGAAAGGCCAATCAGCGCTCCAAAGAAGTCTCGCTTCCCAGCGGGCAAAAGGGCCATGCGGAAAATAGTGTCCAAACCAGAAATGCAGGACCGGCCATGGAGAAATGGGAGCCTTGCTACGCTGATGGGTGGGATGTAAATTGCCAACAGCCACTCTGGAGAAGTGTACGGTGTGTTCTGAAACATCTAAAAAACACAGCTTGGAGAGCATAGGGCACTTCCACTCATGGGCGTATAAATTGGGAAAACTAAAAATCAGCAAGACACAGGCACCCCAAAGTTTAGGGCTGCTCTGTGGACAAGAACCCCCACTTCATTACACCTTAAATATCCTAGGAAAGAGAAAAATGGATAAAGAAGTTGTGGTCCTCATGTACAATGGAATATCACTCAGCCATGAAATCAACGTCATAAGGCTAGTAGCAGCACGATGAGTGGATTTAGGTACGACGATTCTAAGTGAAATAAGTCACACAGAAAAAGACACTTATCATAAGATATCACTTCTAGAGGGAATGTAAAAACCGCTACACTTGAACTGAATTGCAAAACAGAACAGAGTCCCACGTTTAGGAAACACACTATGGCTGCTGAACGGGAAAGGTGAGGTGGGGTGATGCATAAAACAAGGGTTTCAAATTAGCTCAGATACCGTTCCATAAACCCAATATGTAAGAGACAAGACCTATCCCTTGCTCAGTGAACTGGACTCAACACCCCCTATTCACCGCACAAGAATATATCTGACTAGTAAGAATCTTCAAACCTATGTATTGATATCTCTCTGTAAGTGAGTCAAGGGGGTGTAAAGCGGCATAAACACAGCCGTGAAAAGCAGCTAAACCCCATTATAAAAATAAATTACTTTTCAAAACCCGTGAAACAAAGACAGTGAAAGAGAGAGAAATTCTTACAAAATTCGTTCAGGGGCTGTGATGCAACCTGGATTGACCATATCTAGACCCACAGCTGATTGAGACATAAGGGTGGACACTCTTGGGGCTGAGAGGTTCGGTGAGGTTGGGTGAGCCAACGCAGACCCTTTCAAGTAATACTGCATGGTACCCATCCCATGGGTCCCAAATCTCCAGGTTCAAGGGCATCTTCCTACGTCGAAAACAGGCATGAGGAACCCAGAAGATGGTACACCGTGTGATCGGGAAAGGTTTCTAAAACGCACCTCATTTCTCATCTCCTTTGCTCGGGTTCGCCATTCCAGCCGATTTACTAGCCATCTCCCTCCTTGGAGAATCAGCACCTTTAACCTCCTGTTCCGTACAGGTTGCAATTTGTCCTGAGGATGAAGGGGAAGAGGGGGAACCAATGAGAGACTAGCTCTAGGTGTTGGGACAGGCACAGGTCACTCTATTTTCCCATCAGGAAGAAGAATTAAGCACAAGCTCAGCCTGCCCCCCAGAACCAGAAGAGGGCCTGAAGCAATCCTGCGCTTTGGCGGCCATCTCCCAAAAAAGCAAGTTGAAAAATGGAGCTCAGGGGCACTGCAATTCACAAACCTGCAGAGTTTTAAATGATACCTCTCGTCCACAAATATATTAAGGGAAGGCAACGAAGAGGCTTTGAAAGCAAGGCAGAATTGCAGGAAACAGATTTCAGGAGGTAGATTCGAATCGCCTTGAAAGCACATGAAAAGCGGCAAAACGTGGACAATGATGCCCTTGGCCAAAAAGGGCGTATGCGTTTTTTCCTGAATATATTCAGGAAAAAAGGCATACGCCCTTTTTGGCCAACCAAGCAACCTGGAAAGGCCAATCAGCGCTCCAAAGAAGTCTCGCTTCCCAGCGGGCAAAAGGGCCATGCGGAAAAAAGTGTCCAAACCAGAAATGCAGGACCGGCCATGGAGAAATGGGAGCCTTGCTACGCTGATGGGTGGGATGTAAATTGCCAACAGCCACTCTGGAGAAGTGTACGGTGTGTTCAGAAACATCTAAAAAACACAGCTTGGAGAGCATAGGGCACTTCCACTCATGGGCGTATAAATTGGGAAAACTAAAAATCAGCAAGACACAGGCACCCCAAAGTTTAGGGCTGCTCTGTTGACAAGAACCCCCACTTCATTACACCTTAAATATCCTAGGAAAGAGAAAAATGGATAAAGAAGTTGGGGTCCTCATGTACAATGGAATATCACTCAGCCATGAAATCCACGTCATAAGGCTAGTAGCAGCACGATGAGTGGATTTAGGTACGACGATTCTAAGTGAAATAAGTCACACAGAAAAGACACTTATCATAAGATATCACTTAGAGAGGGAATGTAAAAACCGCTACACTTGAACTGAATTGCAAAACAGAACAGAGTCACACGTTTAGGAAACACACTATGGCTGCTGAACGGGAAAGGTGAGGTGGGGTGATGCATAAAACAAGGGTTTCAAATTAGCTCCGATACCGTTCCATAAACCCAATATGTAAGAGACAAGACCTATTCCTTTTTCAGTGAACTGGACTCAACACCCCCTATTCACCGCACAAGAATATATCTGACTAGTAAGAATCTTCAAACCTATGTATTGATATCTCTCTGTAAGTGAGTCAAGGGGGTGTAAAGCGGCATAAACACAGCCGTGAAAAGCAGCTAAACCCCATTATAAAAATAAATTACTTTTCAAAACCCGTGAAACAAAGACAGTGAAAGAGAGAGAAATTCTTACAAAATTCGTTCAGGGGCTGTGATGCAACCTGGATTGACCATATCTAGACCCACAGCTGATTGAGACATAAGGGTGGACACTCTTGGGGCTGAGAGGTTCGGTGAGGTTGGGTGAGCCAACGCAGACCCTTTCAAGTAATACTGCATGGTACCCATCCCATGGGTCCCAAATCTCCAGGTTCAAGGGCATCTTCCTACGTCGAAAACAGGCATGAGAAACCCAGAAGATGGTACACCGTGTGATCGGGAAAGGTTTCTAAAACGCACCTCATTTCTCATCTCCTTTGCTCGGGTTCGCCATTCCAGCCGATTTACTAGCCATCTCCCTCCTTGGAGAATCAGCACCTTTAACCTCCTGTTCCGTACAGGTTGCAATTTGTCCTGAGGATGAAGGGGAAGAGGGGGAACCAATGAGAGACTAGCTCTAGGTGTTGGGACAGGCACAGGTCACTCTATTTTCCCATCAGGAAGAAGAATTAAGCACAAGCTCAGCCTGCCCCCCAGAACCAGAAGAGGGCCTGAAGCAATCCTGCGCTTTGGCGGCCAGCTCCCAAAAAAGCGAGTTGAAAAATGGAGCTCAGGGGCACTGCAATTCACAAACCTGCAGAGTTTTAAATGATACCTCTCGTCCACAAATATATTAAGGGAAGGCAACGAAGAGGCTTTGAAAGCAAGGCAGAATTGCAGGAAACAGATTTCAGGAGGTAGATTCGAATCGCCTTGAAAGCACATGAAAAGCGGCAAAACGTGGACAATGATGCCCTTGGCCAAAAAGGGCGTATGCGTTTTTTCCTGAATATATTCAGGAAAAAACGCATACGCCCTTTTTGGCCAACCAAGCAACCTGGAAAGGCCAATCAGCGCTCCAAAGAAGTCTCACTTCCCAGCGGGCAAAAGGGCCATGGGGAAAAAAGTGTCCAAACCAGAAATGCAGGACCGGCCATGGAGAAATGGGAGCCTTGCTACGCTGATGGGTGGGATGTAAATTGCCAACAGCCACTCTGGAGAAGTGTACGGTGTGTTCTGAAACATCTAAAAAACACAGCTTGGAGAGCATAGGGCACTTCCACTCATGGGCGTATAAATTGGGAAAACTAAAAATCAGCAAGACACAGGCACCCCAAAGTTTAGGGCTGCTCTGTGGACAAGAACCCCCACTTCATTACACCTTAAATATCCTAGGAAAGAGAAAAATGGATAAAGAAGTTGTGGTCCTCATGTACAATGGAATATCACTCAGCCATGAAATCAACGTCATAAGGCTAGTAGCAGCACGATGAGTGGATTTAGGTACGACGATTCTAAGTGAAATAAGTCACACAGAAAAAGACACTTATCATAAGATATCACTTCTAGAGGGAATGTAAAAACCGCTACACTTGAACTGAATTGCAAAACAGAACAGAGTCACACGTTTAGGAAACACACTATGGCTGCTGAACGGGAAAGGTGAGGTGGGGTGATGCATAAAACAAGGGTTTCAAATTAGCTCAGATACCGTTCCATAAACACAATATGTAAGAGACAAGACCTATTCCTTTTTCAGTGAACTGGACTCAACACCCCCTATTCACCGCACAAGAATATATCTGACTAGTAAGAATCTTCAAACCTATGTATTGATATCTCTCTGTAAGTGAGTCAAGGGGGTGTAAAGCGGCATAAACACAGCCGTGAAAAGCAGCTAAACCCCATTATAAAAATAAATTACTTTTCAAAACCCGTGAAACAAAGACAGTGAAAGAGAGAGAAATTCTTACAAAATTCGTTCAGGGGCTGTGATGCAACCTGGATTGACCATATCTAGACCCACAGCTGATTGAGACATAAGGGTGGACACTCTTGGGGCTGAGAGGTTCGGTGAGGTTGGGTGAGCCAACGCAGACCCTTTCAAGTAATACTGCATGGTACCCATCCCATGGGTCCCAAATCTCCAGGTTCAAGGGCATCTTCCTACGTCGAAAACAGGCATGAGAAACCCAGAAGATGGTACACCGTGTGATCGGGAAAGGTTTCTAAAACGCACCTCATTTCTCATCTCCTTTGCTCGGGTTCGCCATTCCAGCCGATTTACTAGCCGTCTCCCTCCTTGGAGAATCAGCACCTTTAACCTCCTGTTCCGTACAGGTTGCAATTTGTCCTGAGGATGAAGGGGAAGAGGGGGAACCAATGAGAGACTAGCTCTAGGTGTTGGGACAGGCACAGGTCACTCTATTTTCCCATCAGGAAGAAGAATTAAGCACAAGCTCAGCCTGCCCCCCAGAACCAGAAGAGGGCCTGAAGCAATCCTGCGCTTTGGCGGCCAGCTCCCAAAAAAGCGAGTTGAAAAATGGAGGTCAGGGGCACTGCAATTCACAAACCTGCAGAGTTTTAAATGATACCTCTCGTCCACAAATATATTAAGGGAAGGCAACGAAGAGGCTTTGAAAGCAAGGCAGAATTGCAGGAAACAGATTTCAGGAGGTAGATTCGAATCGCCTTGAAAGCACATGAAAAGCGGCAAAACGTGGACAATGATGCCCTTGGCCAAAAAGGGCGTATGCGTTTTTTCCTGAATATATTCAGGAAAAAACGCATACGCCCTTTTTGGCCAACCAAGCAACCTGGAAAGGCCAATCAGCGCTCCAAAGAAGTCTCGCTTCCCAGCGGGCAAAAGGGCCATGCGGAAAAAAGTGTCCAAACCAGAAATGCAGGACCGGACATGGAGAAATGGGAGCCTTGCTACGCTGATGGGTGGGATGTAAATTGCCAACAGCCACTCTGGAGAAGTGTACGGTGTGTTCTGAAACATCTAAAAAACACAGCTTGGAGAGCATAGGGCACTTCCACTCATGGGCGTATAAATTGGGAAAACTAAAAATCAGCAAGACACAGGCACCCCAAAGTTTAGGGCTGCTCTGTGGACAAGAACCCCCACTTCATTACACCTTAAATATCCTAGGAAAGAGAAAAATGGATAAAGAAGTTGTGGTCCTCATGTACAATGGAATATCACTCAGCCATGAAATCAACGTCATAAGGCTAGTAGCAGCACGATGAGTGGATTTAGGTACGACGATTCTAAGTGAAATAAGTCACACAGAAAAAGACACTTATCATAAGATATCACTTCTAGAGGGAATGTAAAAACCGCTACCCTTGAACTGAATTGCAAAACAGAACAGAGTCCCACGTTTAGGAAACACACTATGGCTGCTGAACGGGAAAGGTGAGGTGGGGTGATGCATAAAACAAGGGTTTCAAATTAGCTCAGATACCGTTCCATAAACCCAATATGTAAGAGACAAGACCTATTCCTTTTTCAGTGAACTGGACTCAACACCCCCTATTCACCGCACAAGAATATATCTGACTAGTAAGAATCTTCAAACCTATGTATTGATATCTCTCTGTAAGTGAGTCAAGGGGGTGTAAAGCGGCATAAACACAGCCGTGAAAAGCAGCTAAACCCCATTATAAAAATAAATTACTTTTCAAAACCCGTGAAACAAAGACAGTGAAAGAGAGAGAAATTCTTACAAAATTCGTTCAGGGGCTGTGATGCAACCTGGATTGACCATATCTAGACCCACAGCTGATTGAGACATAAGGGTGGACACTCTTGGGGCTGAGAGGTTCGGTGAGGTTGGGTGAGCCAACGCAGACCCTTTCAAGTAATACTGCATGGTACCCATCCCATGGGTCCCAAATCTCCAGGTTCAAGGGCATCTTCCTACGTCGAAAACAGGCATGAGGAACCCAGAAGATGGTACACCGTGTGATCGGGAAAGGTTTCTAAAACGCACCTCATTTCTCATCTCCTTTGCTCGGGTTCGCCATTCCAGCCGATTTACTAGCCATCTCCCTCCTTGGAGAATCAGCACCTTTAACCTCCTGTTCCGTACAGGTTGCAATTTGTCCTGAGGATGAAGGGGAAGAGGGGGAACCAATGAGAGACTAGCTCTAGGTGTTGGGACAGGCACAGGTCACTCTATTTTCCCATCAGGAAGAAGAATTAAGCACAAGCTCAGCCTGCCCCCCAGAACCAGAAGAGGGCCTGAAGCAATCCTGCGCTTTGGCGGCCATCTCCCAAAAAAGCAAGTTGAAAAATGGAGCTCAGGGGCCCTGCAATTCACAAACCTGCAGAGTTTTAAATGATACCTCTCGTCCACAAATATATTAAGGGAAGGCAACGAAGAGGCTTTGAAAGCAAGGCAGAATTGCAGGAAACAGATTTCAGGAGGTAGATTCGAATCGCCTTGAAAGCACATGAAAAGCGGCAAAACGTGGACAATGATGCCCTTGGCCAAAAAGGGCGTATGCGTTTTTTCCTGAATATATTCAGGAAAAAAGGCATACGCCCTTTTTGGCCAACCAAGCAACCTGGAAAGGCCAATCAGCGCTCCAAAGAAGTCTCGCTTCCCAGCGGGCAAAAGGGCCATGCGGAAAAAAGTGTCCAAACCAGAAATGCAGGACCGGCCATGGAGAAATGGGAGCCTTGCTACGCTGATGGGTGGGATGTAAATTGCCAACAGCCACTCTGGAGAAGTGTACGGTGTGTTCAGAAACATCTAAAAAACACAGCTTGGAGAGCATAGGGCACTTCCACTCATGGGCGTATAAATTGGGAAAACTAAAAATCAGCAAGACACAGGCACCCCAAAGTTTAGGGCTGCTCTGTTGACAAGAACCCCCACTTCATTACACCTTAAATATCCTAGGAAAGAGAAAAATGGATAAAGAAGTTGGGGTCCTCATGTACAATGGAATATCACTCAGCCATGAAATCCACGTCATAAGGCTAGTAGCAGCACGATGAGTGGATTTAGGTACGACGATTCTAAGTGAAATAAGTCACACAGAAAAGACACTTATCATAAGATATCACTTAGAGAGGGAATGTAAAAACCGCTACACTTGAACTGAATTGCAAAACAGAACAGAGTCACACGTTTAGGAAACACACTATGGCTGCTGAACGGGAAAGGTGAGGTGGGGTGATGCATAAAACAAGGGTTTCAAATTAGCTCCGATACCGTTCCATAAACCCAATATGTAAGAGACAAGACCTATTCCTTTTTCAGTGAACTGGACTCAACACCCCCTATTCACCGCACAAGAATATATCTGACTAGTAAGAATCTTCAAACCTATGTATTGATATCTCTCTGTAAGTGAGTCAAGGGGGTGTAAAGCGGCATAAACACAGCCGTGAAAAGCAGCTAAACCCCATTATAAAAATAAATTACTTTTCAAAACCCGTGAAACAAAGACAGTGAAAGAGAGAGAAATTCTTACAAAATTCGTTCAGGGGCTGTGATGCAACCTGGATTGACCATATCTAGACCCACAGCTGATTGAGACATAAGGGTGGACACTCTTGGGGCTGAGAGGTTCGGTGAGGTTGGGTGAGCCAACGCAGACCCTTTCAAGTAATACTGCATGGTACCCATCCCATGGGTCCCAAATCTCCAGGTTCAAGGGCATCTTCCTACGTCGAAAACAGGCATGAGAAACCCAGAAGATGGTACACCGTGTGATCGGGAAAGGTTTCTAAAACGCACCTCATTTCTCATCTCCTTTGCTCGGGTTCGCCATTCCAGCCGATTTACTAGCCGTCTCCCTCCTTGGAGAATCAGCACCTTTAACCTCCTGTTCCGTACAGGTTGCAATTTGTCCTGAGGATGAAGGGGAAGAGGGGGAACCAATGAGAGACTAGCTCTAGGTGTTGGGACAGGCACAGGTCACTCTATTTTCCCATCAGGAAGAAGAATTAAGCACAAGCTCAGCCTGCCCCCCAGAACCAGAAGAGGGCCTGAAGCAATCCTGCGCTTTGGCGGCCAGCTCCCAAAAAAGCGAGTTGAAAAATGGAGCTCAGGGGCACTGCAATTCACAAACCTGCAGAGTTTTAAATGATACCTCTCGTCCACAAATATATTAAGGGAAGGCAACGAAGAGGCTTTGAAAGCAAGGCAGAATTGCAGGAAACAGATTTCAGGAGGTAGATTCGAATCGCCTTGAAAGCACATGAAAAGCGGCAAAACGTGGACAATGATGCCCTTGGCCAAAAAGGGCGTATGCGTTTTTTCCTGAATATATTCAGGAAAAAACGCATACGCCCTTTTTGGCCAACCAAGCAACCTGGAAAGGCCAATCAGCGCTCCAAAGAAGTCTCGCTTCCCAGCGGGCAAAAGGGCCATGAGGAAAAAAGTGTCCAAACCAGAAATGCAGGACCGGCCATGGAGAAATGGGAGCCTTGCTACGCTGATGGGTGGGATGTAAATTGCCAACAGCCACTCTGGAGAAGTGTACGGTGTGTTCTGAAACATCTAAAAAACACAGCTTGGAGAGCATAGGGCACTTCCACTCATGGGCGTATAAATTGGGAAAACTAAAAATCAGCAAGACACAGGCACCCCAAAGTTTAGGGCTGCTCTGTTGACAAGAACCCCCACTTCATTACACCTTAAATATCCTAGGAAAGAGAAAAATGGATAAAGAAGTTGGGGTCCTCATGTACAATGGAATATCACTCAGCCATGAAATCCACGTCATAAGGCTAGTAGCAGCACGATGAGTGGATTTAGGTACGACGATTCTAAGTGAAATAAGTCACACAGAAAAGACACTTATCATAAGATATCACTTAGAGAGGGAATGTAAAAACCGCTACCCTTGAACTGAATTGCAAAACAGAACAGAGTCCCACGTTTAGGAAACACACTATGGCTGCTGAACGGGAAAGGTGAGGTGGGGTGATGCATAAAACAAGGGTTTCAAATTAGCTCAGATACCGTTCCATAAACCCAATATGTAAGAGACAAGACCTATTCCTTTTTCAGTGAACTGGACTCAACACCCCCTATTCACCGCACAAGAATATATCTGACTAGTAAGAATCTTCAAACCTATGTATTGATATCTCTCTGTAAGTGAGTCAAGGGGGTGTAAAGCGGCATAAACACAGCCGTGAAAAGCAGCTAAACCCCATTATAAAAATAAATTACTTTTCAAAACCCGTGAAACAAAGACAGTGAAAGAGAGAGAAATTCTTACAAAATTCGTTCAGGGGCTGTGATGCAACCTGGATTGACCATATCTAGACCCACAGCTGATTGAGACATAAGGGTGGACACTCTTGGGGCTGAGAGGTTCGGTGAGGTTGGGTGAGCCAACGCAGACCCTTTCAAGTAATACTGCATGGTACCCATCCCATGGGTCCCAAATCTCCAGGTTCAAGGGCATCTTCCTACGTCGAAAACAGGCATGAGGAACCCAGAAGATGGTACACCGTGTGATCGGGAAAGGTTTCTAAAACGCACCTCATTTCTCATCTCCTTTGCTCGGGTTCGCCATTCCAGCCGATTTACTAGCCATCTCCCTCCTTGGAGAATCAGCACCTTTAACCTCCTGTTCCGTACAGGTTGCAATTTGTCCTGAGGATGAAGGGGAAGAGGGGGAACCAATGAGAGACTAGCTCTAGGTGTTGGGACAGGCACAGGTCACTCTATTTTCCCATCAGGAAGAAGAATTAAGCACAAGCTCAGCCTGCCCCCCAGAACCAGAAGAGGGCCTGAAGCAATCCTGCGCTTTGGCGGCCATCTCCCAAAAAAGCAAGTTGAAAAATGGAGCTCAGGGGCACTGCAATTCACAAACCTGCAGAGTTTTAAATGATACCTCTCGTCCACAAATATATTAAGGGAAGGCAACGAAGAGGCTTTGAAAGCAAGGCAGAATTGCAGGAAACAGATTTCAGGAGGTAGATTCGAATCGCCTTGAAAGCACATGAAAAGCGGCAAAACGTGGACAATGATGCCCTTGGCCAAAAAGGGCGTATGCGTTTTTTCCTGAATATATTCAGGAAAAAAGGCATACGCCCTTTTTGGCCAACCAAGCAACCTGGAAAGGCCAATCAGCGCTCCAAAGAAGTCTCGCTTCCCAGCGGGCAAAAGGGCCATGCGGAAAAAAGTGTCCAAACCAGAAATGCAGGACCGGCCATGGAGAAATGGGAGCCTTGCTACGCTGATGGGTGGGATGTAAATTGCCAACAGCCACTCTGGAGAAGTGTACGGTGTGTTCAGAAACATCTAAAAAACACAGCTTGGAGAGCATAGGGCACTTCCACTCATGGGCGTATAAATTGGGAAAACTAAAAATCAGCAAGACACAGGCACCCCAAAGTTTAGGGCTGCTCTGTTGACAAGAACCCCCACTTCATTACACCTTAAATATCCTAGGAAAGAGAAAAATGGATAAAGAAGTTGGGGTCCTCATGTACAATGGAATATCACTCAGCCATGAAATCCACGTCATAAGGCTAGTAGCAGCACGATGAGTGGATTTAGGTACGACGATTCTAAGTGAAATAAGTCACACAGAAAAGACACTTATCATAAGATATCACTTAGAGAGGGAATGTAAAAACCGCTACACTTGAACTGAATTGCAAAACAGAACAGAGTCACACGTTTAGGAAACACACTATGGCTGCTGAACGGGAAAGGTGAGGTGGGGTGGTGCATAAAACAAGGGTTTCAAATTAGCTCCGATACCGTTCCATAAACCCAATATGTAAGAGACAAGACCTATTCCTTTTTCAGTGAACTGGACTCAACACCCCCTATTCACCGCACAAGAATATATCTGACTAGTAAGAATCTTCAAACCTATATATTGATATCTCTCTGTAAGTGAGTCAAGGGGGTGTAAAGCGGCATAAACACAGCCGTGAAAAGCAGCTAAACCCCATTATAAAAATAAATTACTTTTCAAAACCCGTGAAACAAAGACAGTGAAAGAGAGAGAAATTCTTACAAAATTCGTTCAGGGGCTGTGATGCAACCTGGATTGACCATATCTAGACCCACAGCTGATTGAGACATAAGGGTGGACACTCTTGGGGCTGAGAGGTTCGGTGAGGTTGGGTGAGCCAACGCAGACCCTTTCAAGTAATACTGCATGGTACCCATCCCATGGGTCCCAAATCTCCAGGTTCAAGGGCATCTTCCTACGTCGAAAACAGGCATGAGAAACCCAGAAGATGGTACACCGTGTGATCGGGAAAGGTTTCTAAAACGCACCTCATTTCTCATCTCCTTTGCTCGGGTTCGCCATTCCAGCCGATTTACTAGCCGTCTCCCTCCTTGGAGAATCAGCACCTTTAACCTCCTGTTCCGTACAGGTTGCAATTTGTCCTGAGGATGAACGGGAAGAGGGGGAACCAATGAGAGACTAGCTCTAGGTGTTGGGACAGGCACAGGTCACTCTATTTTCCCATCAGGAAGAAGAATTAAGCACAAGCTCAGCCTGCCCCCCAGAACCAGAAGAGGGCCTGAAGCAATCCTGCGCTTTGGCGGCCAGCTCCCAAAAAAGCGAGTTGAAAAATGGAGCTCAGGGGCACTGCAATTCACAAACCTGCAGAGTTTTAAATGATACCTCTCGTCCACAAATATATTAAGGGAAGGCAACGAAGAGGCTTTGAAAGCAAGGCAGAATTGCAGGAAACAGATTTCAGGAGGTAGATTCGAATCGCCTTGAAAGCACATGAAAAGCGGCAAAACGTGGACAATGATGCCCTTGGCCAAAAAGGGCGTATGCGTTTTTTCCTGAATATATTCAGGAAAAAAGGCATACGCCCTTTTTGGCCAACCAAGCAACCTGGAAAGGCCAATCAGCGCTCCAAAGAAGTCTCGCTTCCCAGCGGGCAAAAGGGCCATGCGGAAAAAAGTGTCCAAACCAGAAATGCAGGACCGGCCATGGAGAAATGGGAGCCTTGCTACGCTGATGGGTGGGATGTAAATTGCCAACAGCCACTCTGGAGAAGTGTACGGTGTGTTCAGAAACATCTAAAAAACACAGCTTGGAGAGCATAGGGCACTTCCACTCATGGGCGTATAAATTGGGAAAACTAAAAATCAGCAAGACACAGGCACCCCAAAGTTTAGGGCTGCTCTGTTGACAAGAACCCCCACTTCATTACACCTTAAATATCCTAGGAAAGAGAAAAATGGATAAAGAAGTTGGGGTCCTCATGTACAATGGAATATCACTCAGCCATGAAATCCACGTCATAAGGCTAGTAGCAGCACGATGAGTGGATTTAGGTACGACGATTCTAAGTGAAATAAGTCACACAGAAAAGACACTTATCATAAGATATCACTTAGAGAGGGAATGTAAAAACCGCTACACTTGAACTGAATTGCAAAACAGAACAGAGTCACACGTTTAGGAAACACACTATGGCTGCTGAACGGGAAAGGTGAGGTGGGGTGATGCATAAAACAAGGGTTTCAAATTAGCTCCGATACCGTTCCATAAACCCAATATGTAAGAGACAAGACCTATTCCTTTTTCAGTGAACTGGACTCAACACCCCCTATTCACCGCACAAGAATATATCTGACTAGTAAGAATCTTCAAACCTATGTATTGATATCTCTCTGTAAGTGAGTCAAGGGGGTGTAAAGCGGCATAAACACAGCCGTGAAAAGCAGCTAAACCCCATTATAAAAATAAATTACTTTTCAAAACCCGTGAAACAAAGACAGTGAAAGAGAGAGAAATTCTTACAAAATTCGTTCAGGGGCTGTGATGCAACCTGGATTGACCATATCTAGACCCACAGCTGATTGAGACATAAGGGTGGACACTCTTGGGGCTGAGAGGTTCGGTGAGGTTGGGTGAGCCAACGCAGACCCTTTCAAGTAATACTGCATGGTACCCATCCCATGGGTCCCAAATCTCCAGGTTCAAGGGCATCTTCCTACGTCGAAAACAGGCATGAGAAACCCAGAAGATGGTACACCGTGTGATCGGGAAAGGTTTCTAAAACGCACCTCATTTCTCATCTCCTTTGCTCGGGTTCGCCATTCCAGCCGATTTACTAGCCGTCTCCCTCCTTGGAGAATCAGCACCTTTAACCTCCTGTTCCGTACAGGTTGCAATTTGTCCTGAGGATGAACGGGAAGAGGGGGAACCAATGAGAGACTAGCTCTAGGTGTTGGGACAGGCACAGGTCACTCTATTTTCCCATCAGGAAGAAGAATTAAGCACAAGCTCAGCCTGCCCCCCAGAACCAGAAGAGGGCCTGAAGCAATCCTGCGCTTTGGCGGCCAGCTCCCAAAAAAGCGAGTTGAAAAATGGAGCTCAGGGGCACTGCAATTCACAAACCTGCAGAGTTTTAAATGATACCTCTCGTCCACAAATATATTAAGGGAAGGCAACGAAGAGGCTTTGAAAGCAAGGCAGAATTGCAGGAAACAGATTTCAGGAGGTAGATTCGAATCGCCTTGAAAGCACATGAAAAGCGGCAAAACGTGGACAATGATGCCCTTGGCCAAAAAGGGCGTATGCGTTTTTTCCTGAATATATTCAGGAAAAAACGCATACGCCCTTTTTGGCCAACCAAGCAACCTGGAAAGGCCAATCAGCGCTCCAAAGAAGTCTCGCTTCCCAGCGGGCAAAAGGGCCATGCGGAAAAAAGTGTCCAAACCAGAAATGCAGGACCGGCCATGGAGAAATGGGAGCCTTGCTACGCTGATGGGTGGGATGTAAATTGCCAACAGCCACTCTGGAGAAGTGTACGGTGTGTTCTGAAACATCTAAAAAACACAGCTTGGAGAGCATAGGGCACTTCCACTCATGGGCGTATAAATTGGGAAAACTAAAAATCAGCAAGACACAGGCACCCCAAAGTTTAGGGCTGCTCTGTGGACAAGAACCCCCCACTTCATTACACCTTAAATATCCTAGGAAAGAGAAAAATGGATAAAGAAGTTGGGGTCCTCATGTACAATGGAATATCACTCAGCCATGAAATCCACGTCATAAGGCTAGTAGCAGCACGATGAGTGGATTTAGGTACGACGATTCTAAGTGAAATAAGTCACACAGAAAAGACACTTATCATAAGATATCACTTAGAGAGGGAATGTAAAAACCGCTACCCTTGAACTGAATTGCAAAACAGAACAGAGTCACACGTTTAGGAAACACACTATGGCTGCTGAACGGGAAAGGTGAGGTGGGGTGATGCATAAAACAAGGGTTTCAAATTAGCTCCGATACCGTTCCATAAACCCAATATGTAAGAGACAAGACCTATTCCTTTTTCAGTGAACTGGACTCAACACCCCCTATTCACCGCACAAGAATATATCTGACTAGTAAGAATCTTCAAACCTATGTATTGATATCTCTCTGTAAGTGAGTCAAGGGGGTGTAAAGCGGCATAAACACAGCCGTGAAAAGCAGCTAAACCCCATTATAAAAATAAATTACTTTTCAAAACCCGTGAAACAAAGACAGTGAAAGAGAGAGAAATTCTTACAAAATTCGTTCAGGGGCTGTGATGCAACCTGGATTGACCATATCTAGACCCACAGCTGATTGAGACATAAGGGTGGACACTCTTGGGGCTGAGAGGTTCGGTGAGGTTGGGTGAGCCAACGCAGACCCTTTCAAGTAATACTGCATGGTACCCATCCCATGGGTCCCAAATCTCCAGGTTCAAGGGCATCTTCCTACGTCGAAAACAGGCATGAGAAACCCAGAAGATGGTACAACCGTGTGATCGGGAAAGGTTTCTAAAACGCACCTCATTTCTCATCTCCTTTGCTCGGGTTCGCCATTCCAGCCGATTTACTAGCCGTCTCCCTCCTTGGAGAATCAGCACCTTTAACCTCCTGTTCCGTACAGGTTGCAATTTGTCCTGAGGATGAACGGGAAGAGGGGGAACCAATGAGAGACTAGCTCTAGGTGTTGGGACAGGCACAGGTCACTCTATTTTCCCATCAGGAAGAAGAATTAAGCACAAGCTCAGCCTGCCCCCCAGAACCAGAAGAGGGCCTGAAGCAATCCTGCGCTTTGGCGGCCAGCTCCCAAAAAAGCGAGTTGAAAAATGGAGCTCAGGGGCACTGCAATTCACAAACCTGCAGAGTTTTAAATGATACCTCTCGTCCACAAATATATTAAGGGAAGGCAACGAAGAGGCTTTGAAAGCAAGGGCAGAATTGCAGGAAACAGATTTCAGGAGGTAGATTCGAATCGCCTTGAAAGCACATGAAAAGCGGCAAAACGTGGACAATGATGCCCTTGGCCAAAAAGGGCGTATGCGTTTTTTCCTGAATATATTCAGGAAAAAACGCATACGCCCTTTTTGGCCAACCAAGCAACCTGGAAAGGCCAATCAGCGCTCCAAAGAAGTCTCGCTTCCCAGCGGGCAAAAGGGCCATGAGGAAAAAAGTGTCCAAACCAGAAATGCAGGGACCGGCCATGGAGAAATGGGAGCCTTGCTACGCTGATGGGTGGGATGTAAATTGCCAACAGCCACTCTGGAGAAGTGTACGGTGTGTTCTGAAACATCTAAAAAACACAGCTTGGAGAGCATAGGGCACTTCCACTCATGGGCGTATAAATTGGGAAAACTAAAAATCAGCAAGACACAGGCACCCCAAAGTTTAGGGCTGCTCTGTTGACAAGAACCCCCACTTCATTACACCTTAAATATCCTAGGAAAGAGAAAAATGGATAAAGAAGTTGGGGTCCTCATGTACAATGGAATATCACTCAGCCATGAAATCCACGTCATAAGGCTAGTAGCAGCACGATGAGTGGATTTAGGTACGACGATTCTAAGTGAAATAAGTCACACAGAAAAGACACTTATCATAAGATATCACTTAGAGAGGGAATGTAAAAACCGCTACCCTTGAACTGAATTGCAAAACAGAACAGAGTCACACGTTTAGGAAACACACTATGGCTGCTGAACGGGAAAGGTGAGGTGGGGTGATGCATAAAACAAGGGTTTCAAATTAGCTCCGATACCGTTCCATAAACCCAATATGTAAGAGACAAGACCTATTCCTTTTTCAGTGAACTGGACTCAACACCCCCTATTCACCGCACAAGAATATATCTGACTAGTAAGAATCTTCAAACCTATATATTGATATCTCTCTGTAAGTGAGTCAAGGGGGTGTAAAGCGGCATAAACACAGCCGTGAAAAGCAGCTAAACCCCATTATAAAAATAAATTACTTTTCAAAACCCGTGAAACAAAGACAGTGAAAGAGAGAGAAATTCTTACAAAATTCGTTCAGGGGCTGTGATGCAACCTGGATTGACCATATCTAGACCCACAGCTGATTGAGACATAAGGGTGGACACTCTTGGGGCTGAGAGGTTCGGTGAGGTTGGGTGAGCCAACGCAGACCCTTTCAAGTAATACTGCATGGTACCCATCCCATGGGTCCCAAATCTCCAGGTTCAAGGGCATCTTCCTACGTCGAAAACAGGCATGAGAAACCCAGAAGATGGTACACCGTGTGATCGGGAAAGGTTTCTAAAACGCACCTCATTTCTCATCTCCTTTGCTCGGGTTCGCCATTCCAGCCGATTTACTAGCCGTCTCCCTCCTTGGAGAATCAGCACCTTTAACCTCCTGTTCCGTACAGGTTGCAATTTGTCCTGAGGATGAACGGGAAGAGGGGGAACCAATGAGAGACTAGCTCTAGGTGTTGGGACAGGCACAGGTCACTCTATTTTCCCATCAGGAAGAAGAATTAAGCACAAGCTCAGCCTGCCCCCCAGAACCAGAAGAGGGCCTGAAGCAATCCTGCGCTTTGGCGGCCAGCTCCCAAAAAAGCGAGTTGAAAAATGGAGGTCAGGGGCACTGCAATTCACAAACCTGCAGAGTTTTAAATGATACCTCTCGTCCACAAATATATTAAGGGAAGGCAACGAAGAGGCTTTGAAAGCAAGGCAGAATTGCAGGAAACAGATTTCAGGAGGTAGATTCGAATCGCCTTGAAAGCACATGAAAAGCGGCAAAACGTGGACAATGATGCCCTTGGCCAAAAAGGGCGTATGCGTTTTTTCCTGAATATATTCAGGAAAAAACGCATACGCCCTTTTTGGCCAACCAAGCAACCTGGAAAGGCCAATCAGCGCTCCAAAGAAGTCTCGCTTCCCAGCGGGCAAAAGGGCCATGCGGAAAAAAGTGTCCAAACCAGAAATGCAGGACCGGCCATGGAGAAATGGGAGCCTTGCTACGCTGATGGGTGGGATGTAAATTGCCAACAGCCACTCTGGAGAAGTGTACGGTGTGTTCTGAAACATCTAAAAAACACAGCTTGGAGAGCATAGGGCACTTCCACTCATGGGCGTATAAATTGGGAAAACTAAAAATCAGCAAGACACAGGCACCCCAAAGTTTAGGGCTGCTCTGTGGACAAGAACCCCCACTTCATTACACCTTAAATATCCTAGGAAAGAGAAAAATGGATAAAGAAGTTGTGGTCCTCATGTACAATGGAATATCACTCAGCCATGAAATCAACGTCATAAGGCTAGTAGCAGCACGATGAGTGGATTTAGGTACGACGATTCTAAGTGAAATAAGTCACACAGAAAAAGACACTTATCATAAGATATCACTT
>NW_026645832.1:300000-507106 GCF_949987535.1 Balaenoptera acutorostrata
ATTAGGATTCTCTTTTTAACCTGTTCCTTAAAACACTAGTGCTTAGGAAATCTATTGGAGGCAGAAGCAGTCAAGGGTAGCTTAGGGTTAGGGTTAGGGTTAGGGTGAGGGTTAGGGTATGGCTTAGGGTACGGGTTCGGGGAGGGGTTCGGGTAGGGCGTAGGGTATGGGTTAGGGTTAGGGTTAGGGTTAGTGTTAGGGTTAGGGCTCGGTTTAGGGTACGGTTTAGGATTAGGGTACGCGTTAGGGTTAGGGCAGGGGTTAGGGTTAGGATACGCGTTAGGGTGGGGGTAGTTATTAAACCTATCACACTCTCTAGATACCCCTTAGCACGTAAAGGAATATTATTTGGGTGTCCAGCCATGGAGAAGAGTTTAGACACGAGGAGAAGATAAGGAACACACCCATTATCAAGAAATCACATTAGGATTCTCTTTTTAACCTGTTCCTTAAAACACTAGTGCTTAGGAAATCTATTGGAGGCAGAAGCAGTCAAGGGTAGCTTAGGGTTAGGGTTAGGTTTAGGGTGAGGGTTAGGGTACGGCTTAGGGTACGGGTTCGGGGAGGGGTTCGGGTAGGGCGTAGGGTATGGGTTAGGGTTAGGGTTAGGGCTAGTGTTAGGGTTAGGGCTCGGTTTAGGGTACGGGTTAGGATTAGGGTACGCGTTAGGGTTAGGGTAGGGGTTAGGGTTAGGGTACGCGTTAGGGTGAGGGTAGTCATTAAACCTATCCCACTCTCTAGATACCCCTTAGCACGTAAAGGAATATTATTTGGGGGTCCAGCCATGGAGAAGAGTTTAGACACGAGGATTAGATAAGGAACACACCCATTATCAAGAAATCACATTAGGATTCTCTTTTTAACCTGTTCCTTAAAACACTAGTGCTTAGGAAATCTATTGGAGGCAGAAGCAGTCAAGGGTAGCTTAGGGTTAGGGTTAGGGTTAGGGTGAGGGTTAGGGTGTGGCTTAGGGTACGGGTTCGGGGAGGGGTTCGTGTAGGGCGTAGGGTATGGGTTAGGGTTAGGGTTAGGGTTAGTGTTAGGGTTAGGGTTCGGTTTAGGGTACGGGTTAGGATTAGGGTACGCGTTAGGGTTAGGGTAGGGGTTAGGGTTAGGGTACGCGTTAGGGTGGGGGTAGTTATTAAACCTATCACACTCTCTAGATACCCCTTAGCACGTAAAGGAATATTATTTGGGGGTCCAGCCATGGAGAAGAGTTTAGACACTAGGAGAAAATAAGGAACACACCCATTATCACGAAATCACATTAGGATTCTCTTTTTAACCTGTTCCTTAAAACACTAGTGCTTAGGAAATCTACTGGAGGCAGAAGCCGTCAAGGGTAGCTTAGGGTTAGGGTTAGGGTTAGGGTGAGGGTTAGGGTACGGCTTAGGGTACGGGTTCGGGGAGGGGTTCGGGTAGGGCGTAGGGTATGGGTTAGGGTTAGGGTTAGGGTTAGTGTTAGGGTTAGGGCTCGGTTTAGGGTACGGGTTAGGATTAGGGTACGCGTTAGTGTTAGGGTAGGTGTTAGGGTTAGGGTACGCGATAGGGTGAGGTTAGTTCTTAAACCTATCCCACTCTCTAGATACCCCTTAGTACGTAAAGGAATATTATTTGGGGGTCCAGCCATGGAGAAGAGTTTAGACACTAGGAGAAGATAAGGAACACACCCATTATCAAGAAATCACATTAGGATTCTCTTTTTAACCTGTTCCTTAAAACACTAGTGCTTAGGAAATCTATTGGAGGCAGAAGTCGTCAAGGGTAGCTAAGGGTTAGGGTTAGGGTTAGGGTGAGGGTTAGGGTATGGCTTAGGGTACGGGTTCGGGGAGGGGTTCGGGTAGGGCGTAGGGTATGGGTTAGGGTTAGGGTTAGGGTTAGTGTTAGGATTAGGGCTCGGTTTAGGGTACGGGTTAGGATTAGGGTACGCGTTAGGGTTACGGTAGGGGTTAGGGTTAGGGTACGCGTTAGGGTGGGGGTAGTTATTAAACCTATCACACTCTCTAGATACCCCTTAGCACGTAAAGGACTATTATTTGGGGGTCCAGCCATGGAGAAGAGTTTAGACACGAAGAGAAGATAAGGAACACACCCATTATCAAGAAATCACAATGTGATTATCTTTTTAAAGTGTTCCTTAAAACACTAGTGCTTAGGAAATCTATTGGAGGCAGAAGCAGTCAAGGGTAGCTTAGGGTTAGGGTTAGGGTTAGGGTGAGGGTTAGGGTACGGCTTAGGGTACGGGTTCGGGGAGGGGTTCGGGTAGGGCGTAGGGTATGGGTTAGGGTTAGGGTTAGGGCTAGTGTTAGGGTTAGGGCTCGGTTTAGGGTACGGGTTAGGATTAGGGTATGCGTTAGGGTTAGGGTAGGGGTTAGGGTTAGGATACGCGTTAGGGTGAGGGAAGTTATTAAACCTATCCCACTCTCTAGATACCCCTTAGCACGTAAAGGAATATTATTTGGGGGTCCAGTCATGGAGAAGGGTTTAGACACTAGGAGAAGATAAGGAACACACCCATTATCAAGAAATCACATTAGGATTCTCTTTTTAACCTGTTCCTTAAAACACTAGTGCTTAGGAAATCTATTGGAGGCAGAAGCAGTCAAGGGTAGCTTAGGGTTAGGGTTAGGGTTAGGGTGAGGGTTAGGGTATGGCTTAGGGTACGGGTTCGGGGAGGGGTTCGGGTAGGGCGTAGGGTATGGGTTAGGGTTAGGGTTAGGGTTAGTGTTAGGGTTAGGGCTCGGTTTAGGGTACGGTTTAGGATTAGGGTACGCGTTAGGGTTAGGGCAGGGGTTAGGGTTAGGATACGCGTTAGGGTGGGGGTAGTTATTAAACCTATCACACTCTCTAGATACCCCTTAGCACGTAAAGGAATATTATTTGGGTGTCCAGCCATGGAGAAGAGTTTAGACACGAGGAGAAGATAAGGAACACACCCATTATCAAGAAATCACATTAGGATTCTCTTTTTAACCTGTTCCTTAAAACACTAGTGCTTAGGAAATCTATTGGAGGCAGAAGCAGTCAAGGGTAGCTTAGGGTTAGGGTTAGGTTTAGGGTGAGGGTTAGGGTACGGCTTAGGGTACGGGTTCGGGGAGGGGTTCGGGTAGGGCGTAGGGTATGGGTTAGGGTTAGGGTTAGGGCTAGTGTTAGGGTTAGGGCTCGGTTTAGGGTACGGGTTAGGATTAGGGTACGCGTTAGGGTTAGGGTAGGGGTTAGGGTTAGGGTACGCGTTAGGGTGAGGGTAGTCATTAAACCTATCCCACTCTCTAGATACCCCTTAGCACGTAAAGGAATATTATTTGGGGGTCCAGCCATGGAGAAGAGTTTAGACACGAGGATTAGATAAGGAACACACCCATTATCAAGAAATCACATTAGGATTCTCTTTTTAACCTGTTCCTTAAAACACTAGTGCTTAGGAAATCTATTGGAGGCAGAAGCAGTCAAGGGTAGCTTAGGGTTAGGGTTAGGGTTAGGGTGAGGGTTAGGGTGTGGCTTAGGGTACGGGTTCGGGGAGGGGTTCGTGTAGGGCGTAGGGTATGGGTTAGGGTTAGGGTTAGGGTTAGTGTTAGGGTTAGGGTTCGGTTTAGGGTACGGGTTAGGATTAGGGTACGCGTTAGGGTTAGGGTAGGGGTTAGGGTTAGGGTACGCGTTAGGGTGGGGGTAGTTATTAAACCTATCACACTCTCTAGATACCCCTTAGCACGTAAAGGAATATTATTTGGGGGTCCAGCCATGGAGAAGAGTTTAGACACTAGGAGAAAATAAGGAACACACCCATTATCACGAAATCACATTAGGATTCTCTTTTTAACCTGTTCCTTAAAACACTAGTGCTTAGGAAATCTACTGGAGGCAGAAGCCGTCAAGGGTAGCTTAGGGTTAGGGTTAGGGTTAGGGTGAGGGTTAGGGTACGGCTTAGGGTACGGGTTCGGGGAGGGGTTCGGGTAGGGCGTAGGGTATGGGTTAGGGTTAGGGTTAGGGTTAGTGTTAGGGTTAGGGCTCGGTTTAGGGTACGGGTTAGGATTAGGGTACGCGTTAGTGTTAGGGTAGGTGTTAGGGTTAGGGTACGCGATAGGGTGAGGTTAGTTCTTAAACCTATCCCACTCTCTAGATACCCCTTAGTACGTAAAGGAATATTATTTGGGGGTCCAGCCATGGAGAAGAGTTTAGACACTAGGAGAAGATAAGGAACACACCCATTATCAAGAAATCACATTAGGATTCTCTTTTTAACCTGTTCCTTAAAACACTAGTGCTTAGGAAATCTATTGGAGGCAGAAGTCGTCAAGGGTAGCTAAGGGTTAGGGTTAGGGTTAGGGTGAGGGTTAGGGTATGGCTTAGGGTACGGGTTCGGGGAGGGGTTCGGGTAGGGCGTAGGGTATGGGTTAGGGTTAGGGTTAGGGTTAGTGTTAGGATTAGGGCTCGGTTTAGGGTACGGGTTAGGATTAGGGTACGCGTTAGGGTTACGGTAGGGGTTAGGGTTAGGGTACGCGTTAGGGTGGGGGTAGTTATTAAACCTATCACACTCTCTAGATACCCCTTAGCACGTAAAGGACTATTATTTGGGGGTCCAGCCATGGAGAAGAGTTTAGACACGAAGAGAAGATAAGGAACACACCCATTATCAAGAAATCACAATGTGATTATCTTTTTAAAGTGTTCCTTAAAACACTAGTGCTTAGGAAATCTATTGGAGGCAGAAGCAGTCAAGGGTAGCTTAGGGTTAGGGTTAGGGTTAGGGTGAGGGTTAGGGTACGGCTTAGGGTACGGGTTCGGGGAGGGGTTCGGGTAGGGCGTAGGGTATGGGTTAGGGTTAGGGTTAGGGCTAGTGTTAGGGTTAGGGCTCGGTTTAGGGTACGGGTTAGGATTAGGGTATGCGTTAGGGTTAGGGTAGGGGTTAGGGTTAGGATACGCGTTAGGGTGAGGGAAGTTATTAAACCTATCCCACTCTCTAGATACCCCTTAGCACGTAAAGGAATATTATTTGGGGGTCCAGTCATGGAGAAGGGTTTAGACACTAGGAGAAGATAAGGAACACACCCATTATCAAGAAATCACATTAGGATTCTCTTTTTAACCTGTTCCTTAAAACACTAGTGCTTAGGAAATCTATTGGAGGCAGAAGCAGTCAAGGGTAGCTTAGGGTTAGGGTTAGGGTTAGGGTGAGGGTTAGGGTATGGCTTAGGGTACGGGTTCGGGGAGGGGTTCGGGTAGGGCGTAGGGTATGGGTTAGGGTTAGGGTTAGGGTTAGTGTTAGGGTTAGGGCTCGGTTTAGGGTACGGTTTAGGATTAGGGTACGCGTTAGGGTTAGGGCAGGGGTTAGGGTTAGGATACGCGTTAGGGTGGGGGTAGTTATTAAACCTATCACACTCTCTAGATACCCCTTAGCACGTAAAGGAATATTATTTGGGTGTCCAGCCATGGAGAAGAGTTTAGACACGAGGAGAAGATAAGGAACACACCCATTATCAAGAAATCACATTAGGATTCTCTTTTTAACCTGTTCCTTAAAACACTAGTGCTTAGGAAATCTATTGGAGGCAGAAGCAGTCAAGGGTAGCTTAGGGTTAGGGTTAGGTTTAGGGTGAGGGTTAGGGTACGGCTTAGGGTACGGGTTCGGGGAGGGGTTCGGGTAGGGCGTAGGGTATGGGTTAGGGTTAGGGTTAGGGCTAGTGTTAGGGTTAGGGCTCGGTTTAGGGTACGGGTTAGGATTAGGGTACGCGTTAGGGTTAGGGTAGGGGTTAGGGTTAGGGTACGCGTTAGGGTGAGGGTAGTCATTAAACCTATCCCACTCTCTAGATACCCCTTAGCACGTAAAGGAATATTATTTGGGGGTCCAGCCATGGAGAAGAGTTTAGACACGAGGATTAGATAAGGAACACACCCATTATCAAGAAATCACATTAGGATTCTCTTTTTAACCTGTTCCTTAAAACACTAGTGCTTAGGAAATCTATTGGAGGCAGAAGCAGTCAAGGGTAGCTTAGGGTTAGGGTTAGGGTTAGGGTGAGGGTTAGGGTGTGGCTTAGGGTACGGGTTCGGGGAGGGGTTCGTGTAGGGCGTAGGGTATGGGTTAGGGTTAGGGTTAGGGTTAGTGTTAGGGTTAGGGTTCGGTTTAGGGTACGGGTTAGGATTAGGGTACGCGTTAGGGTTAGGGTAGGGGTTAGGGTTAGGGTACGCGTTAGGGTGGGGGTAGTTATTAAACCTATCACACTCTCTAGATACCCCTTAGCACGTAAAGGAATATTATTTGGGGGTCCAGCCATGGAGAAGAGTTTAGACACTAGGAGAAAATAAGGAACACACCCATTATCACGAAATCACATTAGGATTCTCTTTTTAACCTGTTCCTTAAAACACTAGTGCTTAGGAAATCTACTGGAGGCAGAAGCCGTCAAGGGTAGCTTAGGGTTAGGGTTAGGGTTAGGGTGAGGGTTAGGGTACGGCTTAGGGTACGGGTTCGGGGAGGGGTTCGGGTAGGGCGTAGGGTATGGGTTAGGGTTAGGGTTAGGGTTAGTGTTAGGGTTAGGGCTCGGTTTAGGGTACGGGTTAGGATTAGGGTACGCGTTAGTGTTAGGGTAGGTGTTAGGGTTAGGGTACGCGATAGGGTGAGGTTAGTTCTTAAACCTATCCCACTCTCTAGATACCCCTTAGTACGTAAAGGAATATTATTTGGGGGTCCAGCCATGGAGAAGAGTTTAGACACTAGGAGAAGATAAGGAACACACCCATTATCAAGAAATCACATTAGGATTCTCTTTTTAACCTGTTCCTTAAAACACTAGTGCTTAGGAAATCTATTGGAGGCAGAAGTCGTCAAGGGTAGCTAAGGGTTAGGGTTAGGGTTAGGGTGAGGGTTAGGGTATGGCTTAGGGTACGGGTTCGGGGAGGGGTTCGGGTAGGGCGTAGAGTATGGGTTAGGGTTAGGGTTAGGGTTAGTGTTAGGATTAGGGCTCGGTTTAGGGTACGGGTTAGGATTAGGGTACGCGTTAGGGTTACGGTAGGGGTTAGGGTTAGGGTACGCGTTAGGGTGGGGGTAGTTATTAAACCTATCACACTCTCTAGATACCCCTTAGCACGTAAAGGACTATTATTTGGGGGTCCAGCCATGGAGAAGAGTTTAGACACGAGGAGAAGATAAGGAACACACCCATTATCAAGAAATCACAATGTGATTATCTTTTTAAAGTGTTCCTTAAAACACTAGTGCTTAGGAAATCTATTGGAGGCAGAAGCAGTCAAGGGTAGCTTAGGGTTAGGGTTAGGGTTAGGGTGAGGGTTAGGGTACGGCTTAGGGTACGGGTTCGGGGAGGGGTTCGGGTAGGGCGTAGGGTATGGGTTAGGGTTAGGGTTAGGGCTAGTGTTAGGGTTAGGGCTCGGTTTAGGGTACGGGTTAGGATTAGGGTATGCGTTAGGGTTAGGGTAGGGGTTAGGGTTAGGATACGCGTTAGGGTGAGGGAAGTTATTAAACCTATCCCACTCTCTAGATACCCCTTAGCACGTAAAGGAATATTATTTGGGGGTCCAGTCATGGAGAAGGGTTTAGACACTAGGAGAAGATAAGGAACACACCCATTATCAAGAAATCACATTAGGATTCTCTTTTTAACCTGTTCCTTAAAACACTAGTGCTTAGGAAATCTATTGGAGGCAGAAGCAGTCAAGGGTAGCTTAGGGTTAGGGTTAGGGTTAGGGTGAGGGTTAGGGTATGGCTTAGGGTACGGGTTGGTGGAGGGGTTCTGGTAGGGCGTAGGCTATGGGTTAGGGTTAGGGTTAGGGTTAGTGTTAGGGTTAGGGCTCGGTTTAGGGTACGGGTTAGGATTTGTGTATGCGTTAGGGTTAGGGTAGGGGTTAGGGTTAGGGTACGCGTTAGGGTGAGGGTAGTTATTAAACCTATCCCACTCTCTAGATACCCCTTAGCACGTACAGGTATATTATTGGGGGTCCAGCCATGGAGAAGAGTTTAGACACTAGGAGAAGATAAGGAACACACCCATTATCAAGAAATAACAATATGATTCTCTTTTTAACCTGTTCCTTAAAACACTAGTGCTTAGGAAATCTATTGGAGGCAGAAGCAGTCAAGGGTAGCTTAGGGTTAGGGTTAGGGTTAGGGTGAGGGTTAGGGTACGGCTTAGGGTACGGGTTCGGGGAGGGGTTCGGGTAGGGCGTAGGGTATGGGTTAGGGTTAGGGTTAGGGTTAGTGTTAGGGTTAGGGCTCGGTTTAGGTTACGGGTTAGGATTAGGGTACGCGTTAGGGTTAGGGTAGGGGTTAGGGTTAGGGTACGCGATAGGGTGAGGTTAGTTCTTAAACCTATCCCACTCTCTAGATACCCCTTAGT
Organism: Balaenoptera acutorostrata; assembly: GCF_949987535.1. Lineage (NCBI taxonomy): Eukaryota > Metazoa > Chordata > Mammalia > Artiodactyla > Balaenopteridae > Balaenoptera > Balaenoptera acutorostrata. The sequence goes on from NW_026645832.1 coordinate 308,349, forward strand.
ACGTAAAGGAATATTATTTGGGAGTCCAGCCATGGAGAAGAGTTTAGACACGAGGAGAAGATAAGGAACACACCCATTATCAAGAAATCACATTAGGATTCTCTTTTTAACCTGTTCCTTAAAACACTAGTGCTTAGGAAATCTATTGGAGGCAGAAGCCGTCAAGGGTAGCTTAAGGCTAGGGTTAGGGTTAGGGTGAGGGTTAGGGTACGGCTTACGATACGGGTTCGGGGAGGGGTTCGGGTAGGGCGTAGGGTATGGGTTAGGGTTAGGGTTAGTGTTAGTGTTAGGGTTAGGGCTCGGTTTAGGGTACGGGTTAGGATTAGGGTACGCGTTAGGGTTAGGGTAGGGGTTAGGGTTAGGGTACGCCTTAGGGTGGGGGTAGTTATTAAACCTATCACACTCTCTAGATACCCCTTAGCACGTAAAGGAATATTATTTGGGGGTCCAGCCATGGAGAAGAGTTTAGACACTAGGAAAAGATAAGGAACACACCCATTATCACGAAATCACATTAGGATTCTCTTTTTAACCTGTTCCTTAAAACACTAGTGCTTAGGAAATCTATTGGAGGTAGAAGCCGTCAAGGGTAGCCTAGGGTTAGGGTTAGGGTTAGGGTGAGGGTTAGGGTACGGCTTAGGGTATGGGTTCGGGGAGGGATTCGGTTAGGGCGTAGGGTATGGGTTAGAGTTAGGGTTAGGGTTAGTGTTAGGGTTAGGGCTCAGTTTAGGGTACGGGTTAGGATTAGGGTACGCGTTAGTGTTAGTGTAGGGGTTAGGGTTAGGGTACGCTTTAGGGTGAGGGTAGTTATTAAACCTATCCCACTCTCTAGATACCCCTTAGCACGTAAAGGAATATTATTTGGGGGTCCAGCCATGGAGAAGGGTTTAGACACTAGGAGAAGATAAGGAACACACCCATTATCAAGAAATCACAATATGATTCTCTTTTTAAACTGTTCCTTAAAACACTAGTGGTTAGGATATCTATTGGAGGCAGAAGCAGTCAAGGGTAGCTTAGGGTTAGGGTTAGGGTTAGGGTGAGGGTTAGGGTACGGCTTAGGGTACGGGTTCGGGGAGGGTTTCGGGTAGGGATTAGGGTATGGGTTAGGGTTAGGGTTAGGGTTAGTGTTAGGGTTAGGGCTCGGTTTAGGGTACGGGTTAGGATTAGGGTACTCGTTAGGGTTAGGGTAGCGGTTAGGGTTAGGGTACGCGTTAGGGTGAGGGTAGTTATTAAACCTATCACACTCTCTAGATACCCCTTAGCACGTAAAGGAATATTATTTGGGCGTCGAGCCATGGAGAAGAGTTTAGACACTAGGAGAAGATAAGGAACACACCCATTATCACGAAATCACATTAGGATTCTCTTTTTAACTTGTTCCTTAAAACACTAGTGCTTAGGAAATCTATTGGAGGCAGAAGCAGTCAAGGGTAGCTTAGGGTTAGGGTTAGGGTTAGGGTGAGGGTTAGGGTACGGCTTAGGGTACGGATTCGGGGAGGGGTTCGGGTAGGGCGTAGGGTATGGGTTAGGGTTAGGGTTAGGGCTAGTGTTAGGGTTAGGGCTCGGTTTAGGGTACGGGTTAGGATTAGGGTACGCGTTAGGGTTAGGGTAGGGGTTAGGGTTAGGGTACGCGTTAGGGTGAGGGTAGTTATTAAACCTATCCCACTCTCTAGATACCCCTTAGCACGTAAAGGAATATTATTTGGGGGTCCAGCCATGGAGAAGAGTTTAGACACGAGGAGAAGCTAAGGAACACACCCATTATCAAGAAATCACATTAGGATTCTCTTTTTAACCTGTTCCTTAAAACACTAGTGCTTAGGAAATCTATTGGAGGAAGAAGCGGTCAAGGGTAGCTTAGGGTTAGGGTTAGGGTTAGGGTGAGGGTTAGGGTATGGCTTAGGGTACGGGTTCCGGGAGGGGTTCGGGTAGGGAGTAGGGTTTGGGTTAGGGTTAGGGTTAGGGTTAGTGTTAGGGTTAGGGCTCGGTTTAGGGTACGGGTTAGGATTAGGGTACGCGTTAGGGTTAGGGTAGGGGTTATGGTTAGGGTACGCGTTAGGGTGGGGGTAGTTATTAAACCTATCACACTCTCTAGATACCCCTTAGCACGTAAAGGACTATTATTTGGGGGTCCAGCCATGGAGAACAGTTTAGACACGAGGAGAAGATAAGGAACACACCCATTATCAAGAAATCACAATGTGATTCTCTTTTTAAACTGTTCCTTAAAACACTATTGCTTAGGAAATCTATTGGAGGCAGAAGCAGTCAAGGGTAGCTTAGGGTTAGGGTTAGGGTTAGGGTGAGGGTTAGGGTACGGCTTAGGGTACGGGTTCGGGGAGGGGTTCGGGTAGGCCGTAGGGTATGGGTTAGGGTTAGGATTAGGGTTAGTGTTAGGGTTAGGGCTCGGTTTAGGGTACGGGTTAGGGTTAGGGTACGCGTTAGTGTTAGGGTAGTGGTTAGGGTTAGGGTACGCTTTAGGGTGAGGGTAGTTATTAAACCTATCCCACTCTCTAGATACCCCTTAGCACGTACAGGAATATTATTGGCGGTCCAGCCATGGAGAAGAGTTTAGACACTAGGAGAAGATAAGGAACACACCCATTATCAAGAAATCACATTAGGATTCTCTTTTTAACCTGTTCCTTAAAACACTAGTGCTTAGGAAATCTATTGGCGGGAGAAGCAGTCAAGGGTAGCTTAGGGTTAGGGTTAGGGTTAGGGTGAGGGTTAGGGTTCGGCTTAGGGTACGGGTTCAGGGAGGTGTTCGGGTAGGGCGTAGGGTATGGGTTAGGGTTAGGGCTAGTGTTAGGGTTAGGTCTCGGTTTAGGGTAAAGGTTAGGATTAGGGTATGCGTTAGGGTTAGGGTAGGGTTTACGGTTAGTGTACGCGTTAGGGTGAGGGTAGTTATTAAACCTATCCCACTCTCTAGATACCCCTTAGCACGTACAGGAATATTATAGGGGGTCCAGCCATGGAGAAGAGTTTAGACACTAGGAGAAAATAAGGAACACACCCATTATCACGAAATCACATTAGGATTCTCTTTATAACGTGTTCCTTAAAACACTAGTGGTTAGGAAATCTATTGGAGGCAGAAGCAGTCAAGGGTAGCTTAGGGTTAGGGTTAGGGTTAGGGTGAGGGTTAGGGTACGGCTTAGGGTACGGGTTCGGGGAGGGGTTCGGGTAGGGCGTAGGGTATGTGTTAGGGTTAGGGTTAGGGTTAATGTTAGGGTTAGTGCTCGGTTTAGGGTACGGGTTAGGATTAGGGTACGCGTTAGGGTTAGGGCAGGGCTTAGGGTTAGGGTACGCGTTAGGGTGGGGGTAGTTATTAAACCTATCACACTCTCTAGATACCCCTTAGCACGTAAAGGAATATTATTTGGGGGTCCAGCCATGGAGAAGAGTTTAGACACGAGGAGAAGATAAGGAACACCCCCATTATCAAGAAATCACATTAGGATTCTCTTTTTAACCTGTTCCTTAAAACACTAGTGCTTAGGAAATCTATTGGAGGCAGAAGCAGTCAAGGGTAGCTTAGGGTTAGGGTTAGGGTTAGGGTGAGGGTTAGGGTACGGCTTAGGGTACGGGTTCGGGGAGGGGTTCGGGTAGGCCGTAGGGTATGGGTTAGGGTTAGGGTTAGGGTTAGTGTTAGGGTTAGGGCTCGGTTAAGGGTACGGGTTAGGATTAGGGTACGCGTTAGTGTTAGGGTAGTGGTTAGGGTTAGGGTACGCTTTAGGGTGAGTGTAGTTATTAAACCTATCCCACTCTCTAGATACCCCTTAGCACGTAAAGGACTATTATTTGGGGGTCCAGCCATGGAGAAGAGTTTAGACACTAGGAGAAGATAAGGAACACACCCATTATCACGAAATCACATTAGGATTCTCTTTTTAACCTGTTCCTTAAAATACTAGTGCTTAGGAAATCTATTGGAGGCAGAAGCAGTCAAGGGTAGCTTAGGGTTAGGGTTAGGGTTAGGGTGAGGGTTAGGGTACGGCTTAGGGTACGGGTTCGGGGAGGGTTTCGGGTAGGGCGTAGGGTATGGGTTAGGGTTAGGGTTAGGGTTAGTGTTAGGGTTAGGGCTCGGTTTAGGGTACGGGTTAGGATTAGGGTACTCGTTAGGGTTAGGGTAGGGGTTAGGGTTAGGGTACGCGTTAGGGTGAGGGTAGTTATTAAACCTATCACACTCTCTAGATACCACTTAGCACGTAAAGGAATATTATTTGGGGGTCCAGCCATGGAGAAGAGTTTATACACTAGGAGAAGATAAGGAACACACCCATTATCACGAAATCACATTAGGATTCTCTTTTTAACCTGTTCCTTAAAATACTAGTGCTTAGGAAATCTATTGGAGGCAGAAGCAGTCAAGGGTAGCTTAGGGTTAGGGTTAGGGTTAGGGTGAGGGTTAGGGTACGGCTTAGGGTACGGGTTCGGGGAGGGGTTCGGGTAGGGCGTAGGGTATGGGTTAGGGTTAGGGTTAGGGCTAGGGTTAGGGTTAGGGCTCGGTTTAGGGTACGGGTTAGGATTAGGGTACGCGCTAGGGTTAGGGTAGGGGTAAGAGTTAGGGTACGCGTTAGGGTGAGGGTAGTTATTAAACCTATCACACTCTCTAGATATCCCTTAGCACGTAAAGGACTATTATTTGGGGGTCCAGCCATGGAGAAGAGTTTAGACACGAGGAGAAGATAAGGAACACACCCATTATCAAGAAATCACAATGTGATTCTCTTTTTAAACTGTTCCTTAAAACACTAGTGCTTAGGAAATCTATTGGAGGCAGAAGCAGTCAAGGGTAGCTTAGGGTTAGGGTTAGGGTTAGGGTGAGGGTTAGGGTACGGCTTACGAAACGGGTTCGGGGAGGGGTTCGGGTAGGGCGTAGGGTATGGGTTAGGGTTAGGGATAGGGCTAGTGTTAGGGTTAGGGCTTGGTTTAGGGTACGGGTTAGGATTAGGGTATGCGTTAGGGTTAGGGTAGGGGTTAGGGTTAGGATACGCGTTAGGGTGAGGGTAGTTATTAAACCTATCCCACTCTCTAGATACCCCTTAGCACGTAAAGGAATATTATTTGGGGGTCCAGCCATGGAGAAGAGTTTAGACACGAGGAGAAGATAAGGAACACACCCATTATCAAGAAATCACATTAGGATTCTCCTTTAAACCTGTTCCTTAAATCACTAGTGCTTAGGAAATCTATTGGAGGCAGAAGCCGTCAAGGGTAGCCTAGGGTAAGGGTTAGGGTTAGGGTGAGGGTTAGGGTACGGCTTAGGGTATGGGTTCGGGGAGGGATTCGGTTAGGGCGTAGTGTATGGGTTAGAGTTAGGGTTAGGGTTAGTGTTAGGGTTAGGGCTCAGTTTAGGGTACGGGTTAGGATTAGGGTACGCGTTAGTGTTAGGGTAGGGGTTAGGGTTAGGGTACGCTTTAGGGTAAGGGTAGTTATTAAACCTATCCCACTCTCTAGATACCCCTTAGCACGTAAAGGAATATTATTTGGGGGTCCAGCCATGGAGAAGGGTTTAGACACTAGGAGAAGATAAGGAACACACCCATTATCAAGAAATCACAATATGATTCTCTTTTTAAACTGTTCCTTAAAACACTAGTGGTTAGGATATCTATTGGAGGCAGAAGCAGTCAAGGGTAGCTTAGGGTTAGGGTTAGGGTTAGGGTGAGGGTTAGGGTACGGCTTAGGGTACGGGTTCGGGGAGGGTTTCGGGTAGGGATTAGGGTATGGGTTAGGGTTAGGGTTAGGGTTAGTGTTAGGGTTAGGGCTCGGTTTAGGGTACGGGTTAGGATTAGGGTACTCGTTAGGGTTAGGGTAGCGGTTAGGGTTAGGGTACGCGTTAGGGTGAGGGTAGTTATTAAACCTATCACACTCTCTAGATACCCCTTAGCACGTAAAGGAATATTATTTGGGCGTCGAGCCATGGAGAAGAGTTTAGACACTAGGAGAAGTTAAGGAACACACCCATTATCACGAAATCACATTAGGATTCTCTTTTTAACCTGTTCCTTAAAACACTAGTGCTTAGGAAATCTATTGGAGGAAGAAGCGGTCAAGGGTAGCTTAGGGTTAGGGTTAGGGTTAGGGTGAGGGTTAGGGTATGGCTTAGGGTACGGGTTCCGGGAGGGGTTCGGGTAGGGCGTAGGGTATGGCTTAGGGTTAGGGTTAGGGTTAGTGTTAGGGTTAGGGCTCGGTTTAGGGTACGGGTTAGGATTAGGGTACGCGTTAGGGTTAGGGTAGGGGTTATGGTTAGGGTACGCGTTAGGGTGGGGGTAGTTATTAAACCTATCACACTCTCTAGATACCCCTTAGCACCTAAAGGACTATTATTTGGGGGTCCAGCCATGGAGAACAGTTTAGACACGAGGAGAAGATAAGGAACACACCCATTATCAAGAAATCACAATGTGATTCTCTTTTTAAACTGTTCCTTAAAACACTAGTGCTTAGGAAATCTATTGGAGGCAGAAGCAGTCAAGGGTAGCTTAGGGTTAGGGTTAGGGTTAGGGTGAGGGTTAGGGTACGGCTTAGGGTACGGGTTCGGGGAGGGGTTCGGGTAGGCCGTAGGGTATGGGTTAGGGTTAGGATTAGGGTTAGTGTTAGGGTTAGGGCTCGGTTTAGGGTACGGGTTAGGATTAGGGTACGCGTTAGTGTTAGGGTAGTGGTTAGGGTTAGGGTACGCTTTAGGGTGAGGGTAGTTATTAAACCTATCCCACTCTCTAGATACCCCTTAGCACGTACAGGAATATTATTGGGGGTCCAGCCATGGAGAAGAGTTTAGACACTAGGAGAAGATAAGGAACACACCCATTATCAAGAAATCACATTAGGATTCTCTTTTCAACCTGTTCCTTAAAACACTAGTGCTTAGGAAATCTATTGGCGGGAGAAGCAGTCAAGGGTAGCTTAGGGTTAGGGTTAGGGTTAGGGTGAGGGTTAGGGTACGGCTTAGGTTACGGGTTCGGGGAGGTGTTCGGGTAGGGCGTAGGGTATGGGTTAGGGTTAGGGCTAGTGTTAGGGTTAGGTCTCGGTTTAGGGTAAAGGTTAGGATTAGGGTATGCGTTAGGGTTAGGGTAGGGTTTACGGTTAGTGTACGCGTTAGGGTGAGGGTAGTTATTAAACCTATCCCACTCTCTAGATACCCCTTAGCACGTACAGGAATATTATAGGGGGTCCAGCCATGGAGAAGAGTTTAGACACTAGGAGAAAATAAGGAACACACCCATTATCACGAAATCACATTAGGATTCTCTTTATAACGTGTTCCTTAAAACACTAGTGGTTAGGAAATCTATTGGAGGCAGAAGCAGTCAAGGGTAGCTTAGGGTTAGGGTTAGGGTTAGGGTGAGGGTTAGGGTACGGCTTAGGTTACGGGTTCGGGGAGGGGTTCGGGTAGGGCGTAGGGTATGTGTTAGGGTTAGGGTTAGGGTTAATGTTAGGGTTAGTGCTCCGTTTAGGGTACGGGTTAGGATTAGGGTACGCGTTAGGGTTAGGGCAGGGGTTAGGGTTAGGGTATGCGTTAGGGTGGGGGTAGTTATTAAACCTATCACACTCTCTAGATACCCCTTAGCACGTAAAGGAATATTATTTGGGGGTCCAGCCATGGAGAAGAGTTTAGACACGAGGAGACGATAAGGAACACCCCCATTATCAAGAAATCACATTAGGATTCTCTTTTTAACCTGTTCCTTAAAACACTAGTGCTTAGGAAATCTATTGGAGGCAGAAGCAGTCAAGGGTAGCTTAGGGTTAGGGTTAGGGTTAGGGTGAGGGTTAGGGTACGGCTTAGGGTACGGGTTCGGGGAGGGGTTCGGGTAGGCCGTAGGGTATGGGTTAGGGTTAGGGTTAGGGTTAGTGTTAGGGTTAGGGCTCGGTTAAGGGTACGGGTTAGGATTAGGGTACGCGTTAGTGTTAGGGTAGTGGTTAGGGTTAGGGTACGCTTTAGGGTGAGTGTAGTTATTAAACCTATCCCACTCTCTAGATACCCCTTAGCACGTAAAGGACTATTATTTGGGGGTCCAGCCATGGAGAAGAGTTTATACACTAGGAGAAGATAAGGAACACACCCATTATCAAGAAATCACAATATGATTCTCTTTTTAAACTGTTCCTTAAAACACTAGTGCTTAGGAAATCTATTGGAGGCAGAAGCAGTCAAGGGTAGCTTAGGGTTAGGGTTAGGGTTAGGGTGAGGGTTAGGGTACGGCTTAGGGTACGGGTTCGGGGAGGGATTCGGGTAGGGCGTAGGGTATGGGTTAGGGTTAGGGTTAGGGTTAGTGTTAGGATTAGGGCTCGGTTTAGGGTACGGGTTAGGATTAGGGTACTCGTTAGGGTTAGGGTAGGGGTTAGGGTTAGGGTACGCGTTAGGGTGAGGGTAGTTATTAAACCTATCACACTCTCTAGATACCACTTAGCACGTAAAGGAATATTATTTGGGGGTCCAGCCATGGAGAAGAGTTTAGACACTAGGAGAAGATAAGGAACACACCCATTATCACGAAATCACATTAGGATTCTCTTTTTAACCTGTTCCTTAAAATACTAGTGCTTAGGAAATCTATTGGAGGCAGAAGCAGTCAAGGGTAGCTTAGGGTTAGGGTTAGGGTTAGGGTGAGGGTTAGGGTACGGCTTAGGGTACGGGTTCGGGGAGGGGTTCGGGTAGGGCGTAGGGTATGGGTTAGGGTTAGGGTTAGGGCTAGGGTTAGGGTTAGGGCTCGGTTTAGGGTACGGGTTAGGATTAGGGTACACGCTAGGGTTAGGGTAGGGCTAAGGGTTAGGGTACGCGTTAGGGTGAGGGTAGTTATTAAACCTATCACACTCTCTAGATAACCCATAGCACATAAAGGAATATTATTTGGGGGTTAAGCCATGGAGAAGAGTTTAGACACGAGGAGAAGATAAGGAACACACCCATTATCAAGAAATCACATTAGGATTCTCTTTTTAACATGTTCCTTAAAACACTAGTGCTTAGGAAATCTATTGGAGGCACAAGCCGTCAAGGGTAGCTTAGGGTTAGGGTTAGGGTTAGGGTGAGGGTTAGGGTACGGCTTAGGGTACGGGTTCGGGGAGGGGTTCGGGTAGGGCGTATGGTATGGGTAAGGGTTAGGGTTAGGGCTAGTGTTAGGGTTAGGGCTCGGTTTAGGGTACAGGTTAGGATTAGGGTACGCATTAGTGTTAGGGTAGGGGTTAGGGTTAGTGTACGCGTTCGGGTGAGGGTAGTTATTAAACCTATCCCACTCTCTAGATACCCCTTAGCACGTACAGGAATATTATTGGGGGTCCAGCCATGGAGAAGAGTTTAGACACTAGGAGAAGATAAGGAACACACCCATTATCACGAAATCACATTAGGATTCTCTTTTTAACCTGTTCCTTAAAACCCTAGTGCTTAGGAAATCTATTGGAGGCAGAAGCAGTCAAGGGTAGCTTAGGTTTAGGGTTAGGGTTAGGGTGAGGGTTAGGGTATGGCTTAGGGTACGGGTTCGGGGAGGGGTTCGGGTAGGACGTAGGGTATGGGTTAGGGTTAGGGTTAGGGTTAGTGTTAGGGTTAGGGCTCGGTTTAGGGTACGGGTTAGGATTAGGGTACGCGTTAGGGTTAGGGTAGGGGTTAGGGTTAGGGTACGCGTTAGGGTGGGGGTAGTTATTAAACCTATCACATTCTCTAGATACCCCTTAGAACGTAAAGGAATATTATTTGGGGGTGCAGCCATGGAGAAGAGTTTAGACACTAGGAGAAGATAAGGAACACACCCATTATCACGAAATCACATTAGGATTCTCTTTTTAACCTGTTCCTTAAAACACTAGTGCGTAGGAAATCTATTGGAGGCAGAAGCCGTCAAGGGTAGCTTAGGGTTAGGGTTAGGGTTAGGGTGAGGGTTAGGGTACGGCTTAGGGTACGGGTTCGGGGAGGGGTTCGGGTAGGGCGTAGAGTATGGGTTAGGGTTAGGGTTAGGGTTAGTGTTAGGGTTAGGGCTCGGTTTAGGGTACGGGTTAGGATTAGGGTACGCGTTAGGGTTAGGGTAGGGGTTAGGGTTAGGGTACGCGATAGGGTGAGGTTAGTTATTAAACCTATCCCACTCTCTAGATACCCCTTAGTACGTAAAGGAATATTATTTGGGTGTCCAGCCATGGAGAAGAGTTTAGACACTAGGAGAAGATTAGGAACACACCCATTATCAAGAAATCACATTAGGATTCTCTTTTTAACCTGTTCCTTAAAACACTAGTGCTTAGGAAATCTATTGGAGGCAGAAGCAGTCAAGGGTAGCTTAGGGTTAGGGTTAGGGTTAGGGTGAGGGTTAGGGTATGGCTTAGGGTACGGGTTCGGGGAGGGGTTCGGGTAGGGCGTAGGGTATGGGTTAGGGTTAGGGTTATGGTTAGTGTTAGGGTTAGGGCTCGGTTTAGGGTACGGGTTAGGATTAAGGTACGCGTTAAGGTTAGGGTATGGGTTATGGTTAGGGTACGCGTTAGGGTGGGGGTAGTTATTAAACCTATCACACTCTCTAGATACCCCTTAGCACGTAAAGGACTATTATTTGGGGGTCCAGCCATGGAGAAGATTTTAGACACGAGGAGAAGATAAGGAACACACCCATTATCAAGAAATCACAATGTGATTCTCTTTTTAAACTGTTCCTTAAAACACTAGTGCTTAGGAAATCTATTAGAGGCAGAAGCCGTCAAGGGTAGCTTAGGGTTAGGGTTAGGGTTAGGGTGAGGGTTAGGGTACGGCTTAGGGTACGGGTTCGGGGAGGGGTTCGGGTAGGGCGTAGGGTATGGGTTAGGGTTAGGGTTAGGGCTAGTGTTAGGGTTAGGGCTCGGTTTAGGGTACAGGTTAGGATTAGGGTACGCGTTAGGGTTAGGGTAGGGGTTAGGGTTAGGGTACGTGTTAGGGTGAGGGTAGTTATTAAACCTATCCCACTCTCTAGATACCCGTTAGCACGTAAAGGACTATTATTTGGGGGTCCAGCCATGGAGAAGAGTTTAGACACTAGGAGAAGATAAGGAACACACCCATTATCACGAAATCACATTAGGATTCTCTTTTTAACCTGTTCCTTAAAACACTAGTGCTTAGGAAATCTATTGGAGGCAGAAGCAGTCAAGGGTAGCTTAGGGTTAGGGTTAGGGTTAGGGTGAGGGTTAGGGTACGGCTTAGGGTAAGGGTTCGGGGAGGGGTTCGGGTAGGGCGTAGGGTATGGGTTAGGGTTAGGGTTAGGGCTAGTGTTAGGGTTAGGGCTCGGTTTAGGGTACGGGTTAGGATTAGGGTATGCGTTAGGGTTCGGGTAGGGGTTAGGGTTAGGGTACGCGTTAGGGTGAGGGTAGTTATTAAACCTATCCCACTCTCTAGATACCCCTTAGCACGTAAAGGAATATTATTTGGGGGTCCAGCCATGGAGAAGAGTTTAGACACGAGGAGAAGATAAGGAACACACCCATTATCAAGAAATCACATTAGGATTCTCTTTTTAACCTGTTCCTTAAAACACTAGTGCTTAGGAAATGTATTGGAGGCAGAAGCCGTCAAGGGTAGCTTAGGGTTAGGGTTAGGGTTAGGGTGAGGGTTAGGGTACGGTTTAGGTTACGGGTTCAGGGAGGGGTTCGGGTAGGGCGTAGGGTATGGGTTAGGGTTAGGGTTAGAGTTAGTGTTAGGGTTAGGGCTCGGTTTAGGATACGGGTTAGGATTAGGGTACGCGCTAGGGTTAGGGTAGGGGTTAAGGTTAGTGTACGCGTTAGGGTGATGGTAGTTATTAAACCTATCACACTCTCTAGATACCCCTTAGCACATAAAGGAATATTATTTGGGGGTCCAGCCATGGAGAAGAGTTTAGACACGAGGAGAAGACAAGGAACACACCCATTATCAAGAAATCACATTAGGATTCTCTTTTTAACATGTTCCTTTAAACACTAGTGCTTAGGAAATCTATTGGAGGCAGAAGCCGTCAAGGGTAGCTTAGGGTTAGGGTTAGGGTTAGGTTGAGGGTTAGGGTACGGCTTAGGGTACGGGTTCGGGGAGGTGTTCGGGTAGGGCGTAGGGTATGGGTTAGGGTTAGGGTTAGGGCTAGAGTTAGGGTTAGGGCTCGGTTTAGGGTACAGGTTAGGATTAGGGTACGCGTTAGGGTTAGGGTAGGGGTTAGGGTTAGTGTACGCGTTAGGGTGAGGGTAGTTATTAAACCTATCCCACTCTCTAGATACCCCTTAGCACGTACAGGAATATTATTGGGGGTCCAGCCATGGAGAAGAGTTTAGACACTAGGAGAAGATAAGGAACACACCCATTATCACGAAATCACATTAGGATTCTCTTTTTAACCTGTTCCTTAAAACACTAGTGCTTAGGAAATCTATGGGAGGCAGAAGCAGTCAAGGGTAGCTTAGTGTTAGGGTTAGGGTTAGGGTGAGGGTTAGGGTACGGCTTAGGGTACGGGTTCGGGGAGGGTTTCGGGTAGGGCGTAGGGTATGGGTTAGGGTTATGGTTAGGGTTAGTGTTAGGGTTAGGGCTCGGGTTAGGGTACGGGTTAGGATTAGGGTACTAGATAGGGTTAGGGTAGCGGTTAGGGTTAGGGTACACGTTAGGGTGAGGGTAGTTATTAAACCTATCCCACTCTCTAGATACCCCTTAGCACGTAAAGGAATATTATTTGGGGGTCCAGCCATGGAGAAGAGTTTAGACACGAGGAGAAGATAAGGAAAACACCCATTATCAAGAAATCACATTAGGATTCTCTTTTTAACCTGTTCCTTAAAACACTAGTGCTTAGGAAATCTATTGGAGGCAGAAGCCGTCAAGGGTAGCTTAGGGTTAGGGTTAGGGTTAGAGTTAGTGTTAGGGTTAGGGCTCGGTTTAGGGTAGGGGTTAGGATTAGGGTACGCGCTAGGGTTAGGGTAGGGGTTAGGGTTAGGGTACGCGTTAGGGTGAGGTTAGTTATTAAACCTATCACACTCTCTAGATACCCCTTAGCACATAAAGGAATATTATTTGGGGGTCCAGCCATGGAGAAGAGTTTAGACACGAGGAGAAGATAAGGAACACACCCATTATCAAGAAATCACATTAGGATTCTCTTTTTAACATGTTCCTTAAAACACTAGTGCTTAGGAAATCTATTGGAGGCAGAAGCCGTCAAGGGTAGCTTAGGGTTAGGGTTAGGGTTAGGGTGAGGGTTAGGGTACGGCTTAGGGTACGGGTTCGGGGAGGGGTTCGGGTGGGGCGTAGGGTATGGGTTAGGGTTAGGGTTAGGGCTAGTGTTAGGGTTAGGGCTCGGTTTAGGGTACAGGATAGGATTAGGGTACGCGTTAGGGTTAGGGTAGGGGTTAGGGTTAGGGTACGCGTTAGGGTGGGGGTAGTTATTAAACCTATCCCACTCTCTAGATACCCCTTAGCATGTAAAGGAATATTATTTGGGGGTCCAGCCATGGAGAAGATTTTAGACACGAGGAGAAGATAAGGAACACACCCATTATCACGAAATCACATTAGGATTCTCTTTTTAACCTGTTCCTTAAAACACTAGTGCTTAGGAAATCTATTGGAGGCAGAAGCAGTCAAGGGTAGCTTAGGGTTAGGGTTAGGGTTAGGGTGAGGGTTAGGGTACGGCTTAGGGTACGGGTTCGGGGAGGGGTTCGGGTAGGGCGTAGGGTATAGGTTAGGGTTAGGGTTAGGGCTAGTGTTAGGGTTAGGGCTCGGTTTAGGGTACGGGTTTGGATTAGGGTACGCGTTAGGGTTCGGGTAGGGGTTAGGGTTAGGGTACGCGTTAGGGTGAGGGTAGTTATTAAACCTATCCCACTCTCTAGATACCCCTTAGCACGTAAAGGAATATTATTTGGGGGTCCAGCCATGGAGAAGAGTTTAGACACGAGGAGAAGATAAGGAACACACCCATTATCAAGAAATCACAATATGATTCTCTTTTTAAACTGTTCCTTAAAACACTAGTGGTTAGGAAATCTATTGGAGGCAGAAGCCGTCAAGGGTAGCTTAGGGTTAGGGTGAGGGTTAGGGTACGGTTTAGGGTACGGGTTCAGGGAGGGGTTCGTTTAGGGCGTAGGGTATGGGTTAGGGTTAGGGTTAGAGTTAGTGTTAGGGTTAGGGCTCGGTTTAGGGTACGGGTTAGGATTAGGCTACGCGTTAGGGTTAGGGTAGGGGTTAGGGTTAGTGTACGTGTTAGGGTGAGGGTAGTTATTAAACCTATCCCACTCTCTAGATACCCCTTAGCACGTAAAGGAATATTATTGGGGGTCCAGCCATGGAGAAGAGTTTAGACACTAGGAGAAGATAAGGAACACACCCATTATCAGGAAATCACATTAGGATTCTCTTTTTAACCTGTTCCTTAAAACACTAGTGCTTAGGAAATCTATTGGAGGTAGAAGCAGTCAAGGGTAGCTTAGGGTTAGGGTTAGGGTTAGGGTGAGGGTTAGGGTATGGCTTAGGGTACGGGTTCGGGGAGGGGTTCGGGTAGGGCGTAGGGTATGGGTTAGGGTTAGGGTTAGGGTTAGTGTTAGGGTTAGGGCTCGGTTTAGGGTACGGTTTAGGATTAGGGTACGCGTTAGGGTTAGGGCAGGGGTTAGGGTTAGGATACGCATTAGGGTGGGGGTAGTTATTAAACCTATCACACTCTCTAGATACCCCTTAGCACGTAAAGGAATATTATTTGGGGGTCCAGCCATGGAGAAGAGTTTAGACACGAGGAGAAAATAAGGAACACACCCATTATCAAGAAACCACATTAGGATTCTCTTTTTAACCTGTTCCTTAAAACACTAGTGCTTAGGAAATCTATTGGAGGCAGAAGCAGTCAAGGGTAGCTTAGGGTTAGGGTTAGGGTTAGGGTGAGGGTTAGGGTACGGTTTAGGGTACGGGTTCAGGGAGGGGTTCGGGTAGGGCGTAGGGTATGGGTTAGTGTTAGGGTTAGAATTAGTGTTAGGGTTAGGGTTCGGTTTAGGGTACGGGTTAGGATTAGTGTACGCACTAGGGTTAGGGTAGGGGTTATGGTTAGGGTACGCGTTAGGGTGAGGGTAGTTATTAAACCTATCACACTCTCTAGATACCCCTTAGCACATAAAGGAATATTATTGGGGGGTCCAGCCATGGAGAAGAGTTTAGACACGAGGAGAAGACAAGGAACACACCCATTATCAAGAAATCACATTAGGATTCTCTTTTTAACATGTTCCTTAAAACACTAGTGCTTAGGAAATCTATTGGAGGCAGAAGCCGTCAAGGGTAGCTTAGGGTTAGGGTTAGGGTTAGGGTGAGGGTTAGGGTACGGCTTAGTGTACGGGTTCGGGGAGGTGTTCGGGTAGGGCGTAGTGTATGGGTTAGGGTTAGGGTTAGTGCTAGTGTTAGGTTTAGGGCTCGGTTTAGGGTACAGTTTAGGATTAGGCTACGCGTTAGGGTTAGGGTAGGGGTTAGGGTTAGTGTACGCGTTAGGGTGAGGGTAGTTATTAAACCTATCCCACTCTCTAGATACCCCTTAGCACGTAAAGGAATATTATTGGGGGTCCAGCCATGGAGAAGAGTTTAGACACTAGGAGAAGATAAGGAACACACCCATTATCACGAAATCACATTAGGATTCTCTTTTTAACCTGTTCCTTAAATCACTAGTGCTTAGGAAATCTATTGGAGGCAGAAGCCGTCAAGGGTAGCTTAGGGTTAGTGTTAGGGTTAGGGTGAGGGTTAGGGTACGGCTTAGGGTACGGGTTCGGGGAGGGGTTCGGGTAGGGCGTAGGGTATGGGTTAGAGTTAGGGTTAGGATTAGTGTTAGGGTTAGCGCTCGGTTTAGGTTACGGGTTAGGATTAGGGTACGCGTTAGTGTTAGGGTAGGGGTTAGGGTTAGGGTACGCTTTAGGGTGAGGGTAGTTATTAAACCTATCCCACTCTCTAGATACCCCTTAGCACGTAAAGGAATATTATTTGGGGGTCCAGTCATGGAGAAGGGTTTAGACACTAGGAGAAGATAAGGAACACACCCATTATCAAGAAATCACATTAGGATACTCTTTTTAACCTGTTCCTTAAAACACTAGTGCTTAGGAAATCTATTGGAGGCAGAAGCAGTCAAGGGTAGCTTAGGGTTAGGGTTAGGGTTAGGGTGAGGGTTAGGGTATGGCTTAGGGTACGGGTTGCGGGAGGGGTTCGGGTAGGGCGTAGGCTATGGGTTAGGGTTAGGGTTAGGGTTAGTGTTAGGGTTAGGGCTCGGTTTAGGGTACGGGTTAGGATTAGTGTATGCGTTAGGGTTAGGGTAGGGGTTAGGGTTAGGGTACGCGATAGGGTGAGGTTAGTTCTTAAACCTATCCCACTCTCTAGATACCCCTTAGTACGTAAAGGAATATTATTTGGGGGTCCAGCCATGGAGAAGAGTTTAGACACGAGGAGAAGATAAGGAACACACCCATTATCAGGAAATCACATTAGGATTCTCTTTTTAACCTGTTCCTTAAAACACTAGTGCTTAGGAAATCTATTGGAGGTAGAAGCAGTCAAGGGTAGCTTAGGGTTAGGGTTAGGGTTAGGGTGAGGGTTAGGGTATGGCTTAGGGTACGGGTTCGGGGAGGGGTTCGGGTAGGGCGTAGGGTATGGGTTAGGGTTAGGGTTAGGGTTAGTGTTAGGGTTAGGGCTCGGTTTAGGGTACGGTTTAGGATTAGGGTACGCGTTAGGGTTAGGGCAGGGGTTAGGGTTAGGATACGCATTAGGGTGGGGGTAGTTATTAAACCTATCACACTCTCTAGATACCCCTTTGCACGTAAAGGAATATTATTTGGGGGTCCAGCCATGGAGAAGAGTTTAGACACGAGGAGAAAATAAGGAACACACCCATTATCATGAAACCACATTAGGATTCTCTTTTTAACCTGTTCCTTAAAACACTAGTGCTTAGGAAATCTATTGGAGGCAGAAGCAGTCAAGGGTAGCTTAGGGTTAGGGTTAGGGTTAGGGTGAGGGTTAGGGTACGGTTTAGGGTACGGGTTCAGGGAGGGGTTCGGGTAGGGCGTAGGGTATGGGTTAGTGTTAGGGTTAGAATTAGTGTTAGGGTTAGGGCTCGGTTTAGGGTACGGGTTAGGATTAGGGTACGCACTAGGGTTAGGGTAGGGGTTATGGTTAGGGTACGCGTTAGGGTGAGGGTAGTTATTAAACCTATCACACTCTCTAGATACCCCTTAGCACATAAAGGAATATTATTGGGGGGTCCAGCCATGGAGAAGAGTTTAGACACGAGGAGAAGACAAGGAACACACCCATTATCAAGAAATCACATTAGGATTCTCTTTTTAACATGTTCCTTAAAACACTAGTGCTTAGGAAATCTATTGGAGGCAGAAGCCGTCAAGGGTAGCTTAGGGTTAGGGTTAGGGTTAGGGTGAGGGTTAGGGTACGGCTTAGGGTACGGGTTCGGGGAGGTGTTCGGGTAGGGCGTAGGGTATGGGTTAGGGTTAGGGTTAGGGCTAGTGTTAGGTTTAGGGCTCGGTTTAGGGTACAGTTTAGGATTAGGCTACGCGTTAGGGTTAGGGTAGGGGTTAGGGTTAGTGTACGCGTTAGGGTGAGGGTAGTTATTAAACCTATCCCACTCTCTAGATACCCCTTAGCACGTAAAGGAATATTATTGGGGGTCCAGCCATGGAGAAGAGTTTAGACACTAGGAGAAGATAAGGAACACACCCATTATTACGAAATCACATTAGGATTCTCTTTTTAACCTGTTCCTTAAATCACTAGTGCTTAGGAAATCTATTGGAGGCAGAAGCCGTCAAGGGTAGCTTAGGGTTAGGGTTAGGGTTAGGGTGAGGTTTAGGGTACGGCTTAGGGTACGGGTTCGGGGAGGGGTTCGGGTAGGGCGTAGGGTATGGGTTAGAGTTAGGGTTAGGATTAGTGTTAGGGTTAGCGCTCGGTTTAGGTTACGGGTTAGGATTAGGGTACGCGTTAGTGTTAGGGTAGGGGTTAGGGTTAGGGTACGCTTTAGGGTGAGGGTAGTTATTAAACCTATCCCACTCTCTAGATACCCCTTAGCACGTAAAGGAATATTATTTGGGGGTCCAGTCATGGAGAAGGGTTTAGACACTAGGAGAAGATAAGGAACACACCCATTATCAAGAAATCACATTAGGATTCTCTTTTTAACCTGTTCCTTAAAACACTAGTGCTTAGGAAATCTATTGGAGGCAGAAGCAGTCAAGGGTAGCTTAGGGTTAGGGTTAGGGTTAGGGTGAGGGTTAGGGTATGGCTTAGGGTACGGGTTGCGGGACTGGTTCGGGTAGGGCGTAGGCTATGGGTTAGGGTTAGGGTTAGGGTTAGTGTTAGGGTTAGGGCTCGGTTTAGGTTACGGGTTAGGATTAGTGTATGCGTTAGGGTTAGGGTAGGGGTTAGGGTTAGGGTACGCGTTAGGGTGAGGGTAGTTATTAAACCTATCCCACTCTCTAGATACCCCTTAGCACGTACAGGTATATTATTGGGGGTCCAGCCATGGAGAAGAGTTTAGACACTAGGAGAAGATAAGGAACACACCCATTATCAAGAAATCACATTAGGATTCTCTTTTTAACCTGTTCCTTAAAACACTAGTGCTTAGGAAATCTATTGGAGGCAGAAGCAGTCAAGGGTAGCTTAGGGTTAGGGTTAGGGTTAGGGTGAGGGTTAGGGTATGGCTTAGGGTACGGGTTCGGGGAGGGGTTCGGGTAGGGCGTAGGGTATGGGTTAGGGTTAGGGTTAGGGTTAGTGTTAGGGTTAGGGCTCGGTTTAGGGTACGGGTTAGGATTAGGGTACGCGTTAGGGTTAGGGTAGGGGTTCGGGTTAGGGTACGCGATAGGGTGAGGTTAGTTCTTAAACCTATCCCACTCTCTAGATACCCCTTAGTACGTAAAGGAATATTATTTGGGGGTCCAGCCATGGAGAAGAGTTTAGACACGAGGAGAAGATAAGGAACACACCCATTATCAAGAAATCACATTAGGATTCTCTTTTTAACCTGTTCCTTAAAACACTAATGCTTAGGAAATCTATTGGAGGCAGAAGCAGTCAAGGGTAGCTTAGGGTTAGGGTTAGGGTTAGGGTGAGGGTTAGGGTACGGCTTAGGGTACGGGTTCGGGGAGGGGTTCGGGTAGGCCGTAGGGTATGGGTTAGGGTTAGTGTTAGGGTTAGTGTTAGGGTTAGGGCTCGGTTTAGGGTACGGGTTAGGATTGGGGTACGCGTTAGTGTTAGGGTAGTGGTTAGGGTTAGGGTACGCTTTAGGGTGAGGGTAGTTATTAAACCTATCCCACTCTCTAGATACCCCTTAGCACGTAAAGGAATATTATTTGGGGGTCCAGCCATGGAGAAGAATTTAGACAGTAGGAGAAGATAAGGAACACACCCATTATCAAGAAATCACAATATGATTCTCTTTTTAAACTGTTCCTTAAAACACTAGTGGTTAGGAAATCTATTGGAGGCAGAAGCAGTCAAGGGTAGCTTAGGGTTAGGGTTAGGGTTAGGGTGAGGGTTAGGGCTAGTGTTAGGGTTAGGGCTCGGTTTAGGGTACGGGTTAGGATTAGGGTATGCGTTAGGGTTAGGGTAGGGGTTAGGGTTAGGATACGCTTTAGGGTGAGGGTAGTTATTAAACCTATCCCACTCTCTAGATACCCCTTAGCACGTAAGGGAATATTATTTGGGGGTCCAGCCATGGAGAAGAGTTTAGACACGAGGAGAAGATAAGAAACACACCCATTATCAAGAAATCACATAAGGATTCTCTTTTTAACATGTTCCTTAAAACACTAGTGCTTAGGAAATCTATTGGAGGCAGAAGCCGTCAAGGGTAGCTTAGGGTTAGGGTTAGGGTTAGGGTGAGGGCTAGGGTACGGCTTAGGGTACGGGTTCGGGGAGGGGTTCGGGTAGGCCGTAGGGTATGGGTTAGGGTTAGGGTTAGGGCTAGTGTTAGGGTTAGGGCTCGGTTTAGGGTACAGGTTAGGATTAGGGTACGCGTTAGGGTTAGGGTAGGGGTTAAGGTTAGTGTACGCGTTAGGGTGAGGGTAGTTATTAAACCTATCCCACTCTCTAGATACCCCTTAGCACGTACAGGTATATTATTGGGGGTCCAGCCATGGAGAAGAGTTTAGACACGAGGAGAAGATAAGGAACACACCCATTATCAAGAAATCACATTACGATTCTCTTTTTAACCTGTTCCTTAAAACACTAGTGCTTAGGAAATCTATTGGAGGCAGAAGCAGTCAAGGGTAGCTTAGGGTTAGGGTTAGGGTTAGGGTGAGGGTTAGGGTATGGCTTAGGGTACGGGTTCGGGGAGGGGTTCGGGTAGGGCGTAGGGTATGGGTTAGGGTTAGGGTTAGGGCTAGTGTTAGGGTTAGGGCTCGGTTTAGGGTACGGGTTAGGATTAGGGTACGCGTTAGGGTTAGGGTAGGGGTTATGGTTAGGGTACGCGTTAGGGTGGGGGTAGTTATTAAACCTATCACACTCTCTAGATACCCCTTAGCACGTAAAGGAATATTATTTGGGGGTCCAGCCATGGAGAAGAATTTAGACACTAGGAGCAGATAAGGAACACACCCATTATCAAGAAATCACAATATGATTCTCTTTTTAAACTGTTCCTTAAAACACTAGTGCTTAGGAAATCTATTGGAGGCAGAAGCCGTCAAGGGTAGCTTAGGGTTAGGATTAGGGTTAGGGTGAGGGTTAGGGTACGGCTTACGATACGGGTTCGGGGAGGGGTTCGGGTAGGGCGTAGGGTATGGGTTAGGGTTAGGGTTAGGGCTAGTGTTAGGTTTAGGGCTCGGTTTAGGGTACGGGTTAGGATTAGGGTATGCGTTAGGGTTAGGGTAGGGGTTAGGGTTAGGATACGCTTTAGGGTGAGGGTAGTTATTAAACCTATCCCACTCTCTAGATACCCCTTAGCACGTAAGGGAATATTATTTGGGGGTCCAGCCATGGAGAAGAGTTTAGACACGAGGAGAAGATAAGGAACACACCCATTATCAAGAAATCACATAAGGATTCTCTTTTTAACCTGTTCCTTAAAACACTAGTGCTTAGGAAATCTATTGGAGGCAGAAGCAGTCAAGGGTAGCTTAGGGTTAGGGTTAGGGTTAGGGTGAGGGTTAGGGTATGGCTTAGGGTACGGGTTCGGGGAGGGGTTCGGGTAGGGCGTAGGGTATGGGTTAGGGTTAGGGTTAGGGTTAGTGTTAGGGTTAGGGCTCGGTTTAGGGTATGGGTTAGGATTAGGGTACGCATTAGGGTTAGGGTAGGGGTTAGGGTTAGGGTACGCGTTAGGGTGGGGTTAGTTATTAAACCTATCACACTCCCTAGATACCCCTTAGCACGTAAAGGAATATTATTTGGGGGTCCAGCCATGGAGAAGAGTTTAGACACTAGGAGAAGATAAGGAACACACCCATTATCACGAAATCACATTAGGATTCTCTTTTTAACCTGTTCCTTAAAACACTATTGCTTAGGAAATCTATTGGAGGCAGAAGCCGTCAAGGGTAGCTTAGGGTTAGGATTAGGGTTAGGGTGAGGGTTAGGGTACGGCTTAGGGTACGGGTTCGGTGAGGGGTTCGGGTAGGGCGTAGGGTATGGGTTAGGGTTAGGGTTAGGGTTAGTGTTAGGGTTAGGGCTCGGTTTAGGTTACGGGTAAGGATTAGGGTACGCGTTAGTGTTAGGGTAGGTGTTAGGGATAGGGTACGCGATAGGGTGAGGTTAGTTATTAAACCTATCCCACTCTCTAGATACCCCTTAGTACGTAAAGGAATATTATTTGTGGGTCCAGCCATGGAGAAGAGTTTAGACACTAGGAGAAGATAAGGAACACACCCATTATCAAGAAATCACATTAGGATTCTCTTTTTAACCTGTTCCTTAAAACACTAGTGCTTAGGAAATCTATTGGAGGCAGAAGCCGTCAAGGGTAGCTTAGGGTTAGGGTTAGGGTTAGGGTGAGGGTTAGGGTACGGCTTAGGGTACGGGTTCGGGGAGGGGTTCGGGTAGGGCGTAGGGTATGGGTTAGGGTTAGGGTTAGGGTTAGTGTTAGGGTTAGGGCTTGGTTTAGGGTACGGGTTAGGATTAGGGTACGCGTTAGTGTTAGCGTAGGTGTTAGGGTTAGGGTACGCGATAGGGTGAGGTTAGTTATTAAACCTATCCCACTCTGTAGATACCCCTTAGTACGTAAAGGAATATTATTTGGGGGTCCAGCCATGGAGAAGAGTTTAGACACTAGGAGAAGATAAGGAACACACCCATTATCAAGAAATCACATTAGGATTCTCTTTTTAACCTGTTCCTTAAAACACTAGTGCTTAGGAAATCTATTTGAGGCAGAAGCCGTCAAGGGTAGCTTAGGGTTAGGGTTAGGGTTAGAGTGAGGGTTAGGGTATGGCTTAGGGTACGGGTTCGGGGAGGGGTTCGGGTAGGGCGTAGGGTATGGGTTAAGGTTAGGGTTAGGGTTAGTGTTAGGGTTAGGGCTCGGTTTAGGGTACGGGTTAGGATTAGGGTATGCGTTAGGGTTAGGGTAGGGGTTAGGGTTAGGATACGCGTTAGGGTGAGGGTAGTTATTAAACCTATCCCACTCTCTAGATACCCCTTAGCACGTACAGGTATATTATTGGGGGTCCAGCCATGGAGAAGAGTTTAGACACTAGGAGAAGATAAGGAACACACCCATTATCAAGAAATCACATTAGGATTCTCTTTTTAACCTGTTCCTTAAAACACTAGTGCTTAGGAAATCTATTGGAGGCAGAAGCAGTCAAGGGTAGCTTAGGGTTAGGGTTAGGGTTAGGGTGAGGTTTAGGGTATGGCTTAGGGTACGGGTTCGGAGAGGGGTTCGGGTATGACGTAGAGTATGGGTTAGGGTTAGGGTTAGGGTTAGTGTTAGGGTTAGGGCTCGGTTTAGGGTATGGGTTAGGATTAGGGTACGCGTTAGGGTTAGGGTAGGGGTTAGGGTTAGGGTACGCGTTAGGGTGGTGGTTGTTATTAAACCTATCACACTCTCTAGATACCCCTTAGCACGTAAAGGAATATTATTTGGGGGTCCAGCCATGGAGAAGAGTTTAGACACTAGGAGAAGATAAGGAACACACCCATTATCACGAAATCACATTAGGATTCTCTTTTTAACCTGTTCCTTAAAACACTATTGCTTAGGAAATCTATTGGAGGCAGAAGCCGTCAAGGGTAGCTTAGGGTTAGGATTAGGGTTAGGGTGAGGGTTAGGGTACGGCTTAGGGTACGGGTTCGGTGAGGGGTTCGGGTAGGGCGTAGGGTATGGGTTAGGGTTAGGGTTAGGGTTAGTGTTAGGGTTAGGGCTCGGTTTAGGGTACGGGTTAGGATTAGGGTACGCGTTAGTGTTAGGGTAGTGGTTAGGGTTAGGGTACGCTTTAGGGTGAGGGTAGTTATTAAACCTATCCCACTCTCTAGATACCCCTTAGCACGTAAAGGAATATTATTTGGGGGTCCAGCCATGGAGAAGAATTTAGACACTAGGAGAAGATAAGGAACACACCCATTATCAAGAAATCACAATATGATTCTCTTTTTAAACTGTTCCTTAAAACACTAGTGCTTAGGAAATCTATTGGAGGCAGAAGCAGTCAAGGGTAGCTTAGGGTTAGGGTTAGGGTTAGGGTGAGGGTTAGGGTACGGCTTAGGGTACGGGTTCGGGGAGGGGTTCGGGTAGGGCGTAGGGTATGGGTTAGAGTTAGGGTTAGGGTTAGTGTTAGGGTTAGGGCTCGGTTTAGGGTATGGGTTAGGATTAGGGTACGCGTTAGTGTTAGGGTAGGTGTTAGGGTTAGGGTACGCGTTAGGGTGAGGGTAGTTATTAAACCTATCACACTCTCTAGATACACCTTAGCACGTAAAGGAATATTATTTGGGGGTCCAGCCATGGAGAAGAGTTTAGACACTAGGAGAAGATAAGGAACACACCCATTATCACGAAATCACATTAGGATTCTCTTTTTAACCTGTTCCTTAAAACACTAGTGCTTAGGAAATCTATTGGAGGCAGAAGCAGTCAAGGGTAGATTAGGGTTAGGGTTAGGGTTAGGGTGATTGTTAGGGTACGGCTTAGGTTACGGGTTCGGGGAGGGGTTCGGGTAGGACGTAGGGTATGGTTTAGGGTTAGGGTTAGGGTTAGTGTTAGGGTTAGGGCTCGGTATAGGGTACGGGTTAGGATTAGGGTACACGTTAGGGTTCGGGTAGGGGTTAGGGTTAGGGTACGCGTTAGGGTGAGGGTAGTTATTAAACCTATCCCACTCTCTAGATACCCCTTAGCACGTAAAGGAATATTATTTGGGGGTCCAGCCATGGAGAAGAGTTTAGACACGAGGAGAAGATAAGGAACACACCCATTATCAAGAAATCACATTAGGATTCTCTTTTTAACCTGTTCCTTAAAACACTAGTGCTTAGGAAATCTATTGGAGGCAGAAGCCGTCAAGGGTAGCTTAGGGTTAGGGTGAGGGTTAGGGTACGGTTTAGGGTACGGGTTCAGGGAGGGGTTCGGGTAGGGCGTAGGGTATGGGTTAGGGTTAGGGTTAGGGTTAGTGTTAGGGTTAGGGCTCGGTTTAGGGTACGGGTTAGGATTAGGGTACGCGTTAGGGTCCGGGTAGGGGTTAGGGTTAGTGTACGCGTTACGGTGAGGGTAGTTATTAAACCTATCCCACTCTCTAGATACCCCTTAGCACGTACAGGAATATTATTGGGGGTCCAGCCATGGAGAAGAGTTTAGACACTAGGAGAAGATAAGGAACACACCCATTATCACGAAATCACATTAGGATTCTCTTTTTAACCTGTTCCTTAAAACACTAGTGCTTAGGAAATCTATTGGAGGCAGAAGCAGTCAAGGGTAGCTTAGGGTTAGGGTTAGGGTTAGGTTGAGGGTTAGGGTATGGCTTAGGGTACGGGTTCGGGGAGGGGTTCGGGTAGGGCGTTGGGTATGGGTTAGGGTTAGGGTTAGGGTTAGTGTTAGGGTTAGGGCTCGGTTTAGGGTACGGGTTAGGATTAGGGTACGCGTTAGGGTTAGGGTAGGGGTTAGGGTTAGGGTACGCGTTAGGGTGGGGGTAGTTATTAAACCTATCACACTCTCTAGATACCCCTTAGCACGTAAAGGACTATTATTTGGGGGTCCAGCCATGGGGAAGAGTTTAGACACGAGGAGAAGATAAGGAACACACCCATTATCAAGAAATCACAATGTGATTCTCTTTTTAAACTGTTCCTTAAAACACTAGTGCTTAGGAAATCTATTGGAGGCAGAAGCAGTCAAGGGTAGCTTAGGGTTAGGGTTAGGGTTAGGGTGAGGGTTAGGGTACGGGTTAGGGGAGGGGTTCGGGTAGGCCGTAGGGTATGGGTTAGGGTTAGGGTTAGGGTTAGTGTTAGGGTTAGGGCTCGGTTAAGGGTACGGGTTAGGATTAGGGTACGCGTTAGTGTTAGGGTAGTGGTTAGGGTTAGGGTACGCTTTAGGGTGAGGGTAGTTATTAAACCTATCCCACTCTCTAGATACCCCTTAGCACGTAAAGGAATATTATTTGGGGGTCCAGCCATGGAGAAGAATTTAGACACTAGGATAAGATAAGGAACACACCCATTATCAAGAAATCACAATATGATTCTCTTTTTAAACTGTTCCTTAAAACACTAGTGCTTAGGAAATCTATTGGAGGCAGAAGCAGTCAAGGGTAGCTTAGGGTTAGGGTTAGGGTTAGGGCGAGGGTTAGGGTACGGCTTACGATACGGGATCGGGGAGGGTTTCGGGTAGGGCGTAGGTTATGGGTTAGGGTTAGGGTTAGGGCTAGTGTTAGGGTTAGGGCTCGATTTAGGGTACGGGTTAGGATTAGGGTATGCGTTAGGGTTAGGGTAGGGGTTAGGGTTAGGATACGCTTTAGGGTGAGGGTAGTTATTAAACCTATCCCACTCTCTAGATACCCCTTAGCACGTAAGGGAATATTATTTGGGGGTCCAGCCATGGAGAAGAGTTTAGACACGAGGAGAAGATAAGGAACACACCCATTATCAAGAAATCACATAAGGATTCTCTTTTTAACATGTTCCTTAAAACACTAGTGCTTAGGAAATCTATTGGAGGCAGAAGCCGTCAAGGGTAGCTTAGGGTTAGGGTTAGGGTTATGGTGAGGGTTAGGGTACGGCTTAGGGTACGGGTTCGGGGAGGGGTTCGGGTAGGGCGTAGGGTATGGGTTAGGGTTAGGGTTAGGGCTAGTGTTAGGGTTAGGGCTCGGTTTAGGGTACAGGTTAGGATTAGGGTACGCGTTAGGGTTAGGGTAGGGGTTAAGGTTAGTGTACGCGTTAGGGTGAGGGTAGTTATTAAACCTATCACACTCTCTAGATACACCTTAGCACGTAAAGGAATATTATTTGGGGGTCCAGCCATGGAGAAGAGTTTAGACACTAGGAGAAGATAAGGAACACACCCATTATCACGAAATCACATTAGGATTCTCTTTTTAACCTGTTCCTTAAAACACTAGTGCTTAGGAAATCTATTGGAGGCAGAAGCAGTCAAGGGTAGCTTAGGGTTAGGGTTAGGGTTAGGGTGAGGGTTAGGGTACGGCTTAGGGTACGGGTTCGGGGAGGGGTTCGGGTAGGGCGTAGGGTATGGGTTAGGGTTAGGGTTAGGGCTAGTGTTAGGGTTAGGGCTCGGTTTAGGGTACAGGTTAGGATTAGGGTACGCGTTAGGGTTAGGGTAGGGGTTATGGTTAGGGTACGCGTTAGGGTGGGGGTAGTTATTAAACCTATCACACTCTCTAGATACCCCTTAGCACGTAAAGGACTATTATTTGGGGGTCCAGCCATGGGGAAGAGTTTAGACACGAGGAGAAGATAAGGAACACACCCATTATCAAGAAATCACAATGTGATTCTCTTTTTAAACTGTTCCTTAAAACACTAGTGCTTAGGAAATCTATTGGAGGCAGAAGCAGTCAAGGGTAGCTTAGGGTTAGGGTTAGGGTTAGGGTGAGGGTTAGGGTACGGTTTAGGGGAGGGGTTCGGGTAGGCCGTAGGGTATGGGTTAGGGTTAGGGTTAGGGTTAGTGTTAGGGTTAGGGCTCGGTTAAGGGTACGGGTTAGGATTAGGGTACGCGTTAGTGTTAGGGTAGTGGTTAGGGTTAGGGTACGCTTTAGGGTGAGGGTAGTTATTAAACCTATCCCACTCTCTAGATACCCCTTAGCACGTAAAGGAATATTATTTGGGGGTCCAGCCATGGAGAAGAATTTAGACACTAGGAGAAGATAAGGAACACACCCATTATCAAGAAATCACAATATGATTCTCTTTTTAAACTGTTCCTTAAAACACTAGTGCTTAGGAAATCTATTGGAGGCAGAAGCAGTCAAGGGTAGCTTAGGGTTAGGGTTAGGGTTAGGGTGAGGGTTAGGGTACGGCTTACGATACGGGTTCGGGGAGGGTTTCGGGTAGGGCGTAGGTTATGGGTTAGGGTTAGGGTTAGGGCTAGTGTTAGGGTTAGGGCTCGATTTAGGGTACGGGTTAGGATTAGGGTACGCGTTAGGGTTAGGGTAGGGGTTAGGGTTAGGATACGCTTTAGGGTGAGGGTAGTTATTAAACCTATCCCACTCTCTAGATACCCCTTAGCACGTAAGGGAATATTATTTGGGGGTCCAGCCATGGAGAAGAGTTTAGACACGAGGAGAAGATAAGGAACACACCCATTATCAAGAAATCACATAAGGATTCTCTTTTTAACATGTTCCTTAAAACACTAGTGCTTAGGAAATCTATTGGAGGCAGAAGCCGTCAAGGGTAGCTTAGGGTTAGGGTTAGGGTTATGGTGAGGGTTAGGGTACGGGTTCGGGGAGGGGTTCGGGTAGGGCGTAGGGTATGGGTTAGGGTTAGGGTTAGGGCTAGTGTTAGGGTTAGGGCTCGGTTTAGGGTACAGGTTAGGATTAGGGTACGCGTTAGGGTTAGGGTAGGGGTTAAGGTTAGTGTACGCGTTAGGGTGAGGGTAGTTATTAAACCTATCCCACTCTCTAGATACCCCTTAGCACGTACAGGTATATTATTGGGGGTCCAGCCATGGAGAAGAGTTTAGACATTAGGAGAAGATAAGGAACACACCCATTATCAAGAAATCACATTAGGATTCTCTTTTTAACCTGTTCCTTAAAACACTAGTGCTTAGGAAATCTATTGGAGGCAGAAGCAGTCAAGGGTAGCTTAGGGTTAGGGTTAGGGTTAGGGTGAGGGTTAGGGTATGGCTTAGGGTACGGGTTCGGGGAGGGGTTCGGGTAGGGCGTAGGGTATGGGTTAGGGTTAGGGTTAGGGTTAGTGTTAGGGTTAGGGCTCGGTTTAGGGTATGGGTTAGGATTAGGGTACGCGTTAGGGTTAGGGTAGGGGTTAGGGTTAGGGTACGCGTTAGGGTGGGGTTAATTATTAAACCTATCACACTCTCTAGATACCCCTTAGCACGTAAAGGAATATTATTTGGGGGTCCAGCCATGGAGAAGAGTTTAGACACTAGGAGAAGATAAGGAACACACCCATTATCACGAAATCACATTAGGATTCTCTTTTCAACCTGTTCCTTAAAACACTATTGCTTAGGAAATCTATTGGAGGCAGAAGCCGTCAAGGGTAGCTTAGGGATAGGATTAGGGTTAGGGTGAGGGTTAGGGTACGGCTTAGGGTACGGGTTCGGTGAGGGGTTCGGGTAGGGCGTAGGGTATGGGTTAGGGTTAGGGTTAGGGTTAGTGTTAGGGTTAGGGCTCGGTTTAGGGTACGGGTTAGGATTAGGGTACGCGTTAGTGTTAGGGTAGGTGTTAGGGTTAGGGTACGCGATAGGGTGAGGTTAGTTATTAAACCTATCCCACTCTCTAGATACCCCTTAGTACGTAAAGGAATATTATTTGGGGGTCCAGCCATGGAGAAGAGTTTAGACACTAGGAGAAGATAAGGAACACACCCATTATCAAGAAATCACATTAGGATTCTCTTTTTAACCTGTTCCTTAAAACACTAGTGCTTAGGAAATCTATTGGAGGCAGAAGCCGTCAAGGGTAGCTTAGGGTTAGGGTTAGGGTTAGGGTGAGGGTTAGGGTATGGCTTAGGGTATGGGTTCGGGGAGGGGTTCGGGTAGGGCGTAGGGTATGGGTTAGGGTTAGGGTTAGGGTTAGTGTTAGGGTTAGGGCTCGGTTTAGGGTACGGGTTAGGATTAGGGTACGCGTTAGGGTTAGGGTAGGGGTTATGGTTAGGGTACGCGTTAGGGTGGGGGTAGTTATTAAACCTATCACACTCTGTAGATACCCCTTAGCACGTAAAGGACTATTATTTGGGGGTCCAGCCATGGAGAAGAGTTTAGACACGAGGAGAAGATAAGGAACACACCCATTATCAAGAAATCACAATGTGATTCTCTTTTTAAACTGTTCCTTAAAACACTAGTGCTTAGGAAATCTATTGGAGGCAGAAGCAGTCAAGGGTAGCTTAGGGTTAGGGATAGGGTTAGGGTGAGGGTTAGGGTACGGCTTAGGGTACGGGTTCGGGGAGGGGTTCGGGTAGGCCGTAGGGTATGGGTTAGGGTTAGGGTTAGGGTTAGTGTTAGGGTTAGGGCTCGGTTAAGGGTACGGGTTAGGATTAGGGTACGCGTTAGTGTTAGGGTAGTGGTTAGGGTTAGGGTAAGCTTTAGGGTGAGGGTAGTTATTAAACCTATCCCACTCTCTAGATACCCCTTAGCACGTAAAGGAATATTATTTGGGGGTCCAGCCATGGAGAAGAATTTAGACACTAGGAGAAGATAAGGAACACACCCATTATCAAGAAATCACAATATGATTCTCTTTTTAAACTGTTCCTTAAAACACTAGTGCTTAGGAAATCTATTGGAGGCAGAAGCAGTCAAGGGTAGCTTAGGGTTAGGGTTAGGGTTATGGTGAGGGTTAGGGTACGGCTTAGGGTACGGGTTCGGGGAGGGGTTTGGGTAGGGCCTAGGGTAGGGGTTAGGGTTAGGGTTAGGGCTAGTGTTAGGGTTAGGGCTCGGTTTAGGGTACGGGTTAGGATTAGGGTATGCATTAGGGTTAGGGTAGGGGTTAGGGTTAGGATACGCATTAGGGTGAGGGTAGTTATTAAACCTATCCCACTCTCTAGATACCCCTTAGCACGTAAAGGAATATTATTTGGGGGTCCAGCCATGGAGAAGAGTTTAGACACGAGGAGAAGATAAGGAACACACCCATTATCAAGAAATCACATAAGGATTCTCTTTTTAACATGTTCCTTAAAACACTACTGCTTAGGAAATCTATTGGAGGCAGAAGCCGTCAAGGGTAGCTTAGGGTTAGGGTTAGGGTTAGGGTGAGGGTTAGGGTACGGCTTAGGGTACGGGTTCGGGGAGGGGTTCGGGTAGGGCGTAGGGTATGGGTTAGGGTTAGGGTTAGGGCTAGTGTTAGGGTTAGGGCTCGGTTTAGGGTACAGGTTAGGATTAGGGTACGCGTTAGGGTTAGGGTAGGGGTTAAGGTTAGTGTACGCGTTAGGGTGAGGGTAGTTATTAAACCTATCCCACTCTCTAGATACCCCTTAGCACGTACAGGTATATTATTGGGGGTCCAGCCATGGAGAAGAGTTTAGACACTAGGAGAAGATAAGGAACACACCCATTATCAAGAAATCACATTAGGATTCTCTTTTTAACCTGTTCCTTAAAACACTAGTGCTGAGGAAATCTATTGGAGGCAGAAGCAGTCAAGGGTAGCTTAGGGTTAGGGTTAGGGTTAGGGTGAGGGTTAGGGTATGGCTTAGGGTACGGGTTCGGGGAGGGGTTCGGGTAGGGCGTAGGCTATGGGTTAGGGTTAGGGTTAGGGTTAGTGTTAGGGTTAGGGCTCGGTTTAGGGTACGGGTTAGGATTAGTGTATGCGTTAGGGTTAGGGTAGGGGTTAGGGTTAGGGTACGCGTTAGGGTGAGGGTAGTTATTAAACCTATCCCACTCTCTAGATACCCCTTAGCACGTAAAGGAATATTATTTGGGGGTCCAGCCATGGAGAAGAGTTTAGACATGAGGAGAAGATAAGGAACACACCCATTATCAAGAAATCACATTAGGATTCTCTTTTTAACATGTTCCTTAAAACACTAGTGCTTAGGAAATCTATTGGAGGCAGAAGCCGTCAAGGGTAGCTTAGGGTTAGGGTTAGGGTTAGGGTGAGGGTTAGGGTACGGCTTAGGGTACGGGTTCGGGGAGGGGTTCGGGTAGGGCGTAGGGTATGGGTTAGGGTTAGGGTTAGGGCTAGTGTTAGGGTTAGGGCTCGGTTTAGGGTACAGGTTAGGATTAGGGTACGCGTTAGGGTTAGGGTAGGGGTTAAGGTTAGTGTACGCGTTAGGGTGAGGGTAGTTATTAAACCTATCCCACTCTCTAGATAGCCCTTAGCACGTACAGGTATATTATTGGGGGTCCAGCCATGGAGAAGAGTTTAGACACTAGGAGAAGATAAGGAACACACCCATTATCAAGAAATCACATTAGGATTCTCTTTTTAACCTGTTCCTTAAAACACTAGTGCTTAGGAAATCTATTGGAGGCAGAAGCAGTCAAGGGTAGCTTAGGGTTAGGGTTAGGGTTAGGGTGATGGTTAGGGTATGGCTTAGGGTACGGGTTCGGGGAGGGGTTCGGGTAGGGCATAGGGTATGGGTTAGGGTTAGGGTTAGGGTTAGTGTTAGGGTTAGGGCTCGGTTTAGGGTACGGGTTAGGATTAGGGTACGCGTTAGGGTTAGGGTAGGGGTTAGGGTTAGGGTACGCGATAGGGTGAGGTTAGTTCTTAAACCTATCCCACTCTCTAGATACCCCTTAGTACGTAAAGGAATATTATTTGGGGGTCCAGCCATGGAGAAGAGTTTAGACACTAGGAGAAGATAAGGAACACACCCATTATCAAGAAATCACATTAGGATTCTCTTTTTAACCTGTTCCTTAAAACACTAGTGCTTAGGAAATCTATTGGAGGCAGAAGCCGTCAAGGGTAGCTTAGGGTTAGGGTTAGGGTTAGGGTGAGGGTTAGGGTATGGCTTAGGGTATGGGTTCGGGGAGGGGTTCGGGTAGGGCGTAGGGTATGGGTTAGGGTTAGGGTTAGGGTTAGTGTTAGGGTTAGGGCTCGGTTTAGGGTACGGGTTAGGATTAGGGTACGCGTTAGGGTTAGGGTAGGGGTTATGGTTAGGGTACGCGTTAGGGTGGGGGTAGTTATTAAACCTATCAAACTCTGTAGATACCCCTTAGCACGTAAAGGACTATTATTTGGGGGTCCAGCCATGGAGAAGAGTTTAGACACGAGGAGAAGATAAGGAACACACCCATTATCAAGAAATCACAATGTGATTCTCTTTTTAAACTGTTCCTTAAAACACTAGTGCTTAGGAAATCTATTGGAGGCAGAAGCAGTCAAGGGTAGCTTAGGGTTAGGGATAGGGTTAGGGTGAGGGTTAGGGTACGGCTTAGGGTACGGGTTCGGGGAGGGGTTCGGGTAGGCCGTAGGGTATGGGTTAGGGTTAGGGTTAGGGTTAGTGTTAGGGTTAGGGCTCGGTTAAGGGTACGGGTTAGGATCAGGGTACGCGTTAGTGTTAGGGTAGTGGTTAGGGTTAGGGTAAGCTTTAGGGTGAGGGTAGTTATTAAACCTATCCCACTCTCTAGATACCCCTTAGCACGTAAAGGAATATTATTTGGGGGTCCAGCCATGGAGAAGAATTTAGACACTAGGAGAAGATAAGGAACACACCCATTATCAAGAAATCACAATATGATTCTCTTTTTAAACTGTTCCTTAAAACACTAGTGCTTAGGAAATCTATTGGAGGCAGAAGCCGTCAAGGGTAGCTTAGGGTTAGGGTTAGGGTTATGGTGAGGGTTAGGGTACGGCTTACGATACGGGTTCGGGGAGGGGTTTGGGTAGGGCGTAGGGTAGGGGTTACGGTTAGGGTTAGGGCTAGTGTTAGGGTTAGGGCTCGGTTTAGGGTACGGGTTAGGATTAGGGTATGCATTAGGGTTAGGGTAGGGGTTAGGGTTAGGATACGCATTAGGGTGAGGGTAGTTATTAAACCTATCCCACTCTCTAGATACCCCTTAGCACGTAAAGGAATATTATTTGGGGGTCCAGCCATGGAGAAGAGTTTAGACACGAGGAGAAGATAAGGAACACACCCATTATCAAGAAATCACATAAGGATTCTCTTTTTAACATGTTCCTTAAAACACTACTGCTTAGGAAATCTATTGGAGGCAGAAGCCGTCAAGGGTAGCTTAGGGTTAGGGTTAGGGTTAGGGTGAGGGTTAGGGTACAGCTTAGGGTACGGGTTCGGGGAGGGGTTCGGGTAGGGCGTAGGGTATGGGTTAGGGTTAGGGTTAGGGCTAGTGTTAGGGTTAGGGCTCGGTTTAGGGTACAGGTTAGGATTAGGGTACGCGTTAGGGTTAGGGTAGGGGTTAAGGTTAGTGTACGCGTTAGGGTGAGGGTAGTTATTAAACCTATCCCACTCTCTAGATACCCCTTAGCACGTACAGGTATATTATTGGGGGTCCAGCCATGGAGAAGAGTTTAGACACTAGGAGAAGATAAGGAACACACCCATTATCAAGAAATCACATTAGGATTCTCTTTTTAACCTGTTCCTTAAAACACTAGTGCTTAGGAAATCTATTGGAGGCAGAAGCAGTCAAGGGTAGCTTAGGGTTAGGGTTAGGGTTAGGGTGAGGGTTAGGGTATGGCTTAGGGTACGGGTTCGGGGAGGGGTTCGGGTAGAGCGTAGGGTATGGGTTAGGGTTAGGGTTAGGGTTAGTGTTAGGGTTAGGGCTCGGTTTAGGGTATGGGTTAGGATTAGGGTACGCGTTAGGGTTAGGGTAGGGGTTAGGGTTAGGGTACGCATTAGGGTCGGGGTAGTTATTAAACTTATCACACTCTCTAGATACCCCTTAGCACGTAAAGGAATATTATTTGGGGGTCCAGCCATGGAGAAGAGTTTAGACACTAGGAGAAGATAAGGAACACACCCATTATCACGAAATCACATTAGGATTCTCTTTTTAACCTGTTCCTTAAAACACTATTGCTTAGGAAATCTATTGGAGGCAGAAGCCGTCAAGGGTAGCTTAGGGTTAGGATTAGGGTTAGGGTGAGGGTTAGGGTACGGCTTAGGGTACGGGTTCGGTGAGGGGTTCGGGTAGGGCGTAGGGTATGGGTTAGGGTTAGGGTTAGGGTTAGTGTTAGGTTTAGGGCTCGGTTTAGGGTACGGGTTAGGATTAGGGTACGCGTTAGGGTTAGGGTAGGGGTTATGGTTAGGGTACGCGTTAGGGTGGGGGTAGTTATTAAACCAATCACACTCTATAGATACCCCTTAGCACGTAAAGGACTATTATTTGGGGGCCCAGCCATGCAGAAGAGTTTAGACACGAGGAGAAGATAAGGAACACACCCATTATCAAGAAATCACAATGTGATTCTCTTTTTAAACTGTTCCTTAAAACACTAGTGCTTAGGAAATCTATTGGAGGCAGAAGCAGTCAAGGGTAGCTTAGGGTTAGGGTTAGGGTTAGGGTGAGGGTTAGGGTACGGCTTAGGGTACGGGTTCGGGGAGGGGTTCGGGTAGGCCGTAGGGTATGGGTTAGGGTTAGGGTTAGGGTTAGTGTTAGGGTTAGGGCTCGGTTTAGGGTACGGGTTAGGATTAGGGTACGCGTTAGTGTTAGGGTAGTGGTTAGGGTTAGGGTACGCTTTAGGGTGAGGGTAGTTATTAAACCTATCCCACTCTCTAGATACCCCTTAGCACGTAAAGGACTATTATTTGGGGGTCCAGCCATGGAGAAGAGTTTAGACACGAGGAGAAGATAAGGAACACACCCATTATCAAGAAATCACAATATGATTCTCTTTTTAAACTGTTCCTTAAAACACTAGTGCTTAGGAAATCTATTGGAGGCAGAAGCAGTCAAGGGTAGCTTAGGGTTAGGGTTAGGGTTAGGGTGAGGGTTAGGGTACGGCTTACGATACGGGTTCGGGGAGGGGTTCGGGTAGGGCGTAGGGTATGGTTTAGGGTTAGGGTTAGGGCTAGTGTTAGGGTTAGGGCTCGGTTTAGGGTACGGGTTAGGATTAGGGTATGCGTTAGGGTTAGGGTAGGGGTTAGGGTTAGGATACGCGTTAGGGTGAGGGTAGTTATTAAACCTATCCCACTCTCTAGATACCCCTTAGCACGTAAAGGAATATTATTTGGGGGTCCAGCCATGGAGAAGAGTTTAGACACGAGGAAAAGATAAGGAACACACCCATTATCAAGAAATCACATTAGGATTCTCTTTTAAACCTCTTCCTTAAATCAATAGTGCTTAGGAAATCTATTGGAGGCAGAAGCCGTCAAGGGTAGCTTAGTGTTAGGGTTAGGGTTAGGGTGAGGGTTAGGGTACGGCTTAGGGTACGGGTTCGGGGAGGGGTTCGGGTAGGGCGTAGGGTATGGGTTAGAGTTAGGGTTAGGGTTAGTGTTAGGGTTAGGGCTCGGTTTAGGGTACGGGTTAGGATTAGGGTACGCGTTAGTGTTAGGGTAGGGGTTAGGGTTAGGGTACGCTTTAGGGTGAGGGTAGTTATTAAACCTATCCCACTCTCTAGATACCCCTTAGCACGTAAAGGAATATTATTTGGGGGTCCAGCCATGGAGAAGGGTTTAGACACTAGGAGAAGATAAGGAACACACCAATTATCATGAAATCACAATATGATTCTCTTTTTAAACTGTTCCTTAAAACACTAGTGGTTAGGAAATCTATTGGAGGCAGAAGCAGTCAAGGGTAGCTTAGGGTTAGGGTTAGGGTTAGGGTGAGGGTTAGGGTACGGCTTAGGGTACGGGTTCGGGCAGGGTTTCGGGTAGGGCGTAGGGTATGGGTTAGGGTTAGGGTTAGGGTTAGTGTTAGAGTTAGGGCTCGGTTTAGGGTACGGGTTAGGATTAGGGTACTCGTTAGGGTTAGGGTAGCGGTTAGGGTTAGGGTACGCGTTAGGGTGAGGGTAGTTATTAATCCTATCACACTCTCTAGATACACCTTAGCACGTAAAGGAATATTATTTGGGGGTCCAGCCATGGAGAAGAGTTTAGACACTAGGAGAAGATAAGGAACACACCCATTATCACGAAATCACATTAGGATTCTCTTTTAACCTGTTCCTTAAAACACTAGTGCTTAGGAAATCTACTGGAGGCAGAAGCAGTCAAGGGTAGATTAGGGTTAGGGTTAGGGTTAGGGTGAGGGTTAGGGTACGGTTTAGGGTACGGGTTCAGGGAGGGGTTCGGGTAGGGCGTAGGGTATGGGTTAGGGTTAGGGTTAGGGTTAGTGTTAGGGTTAGGGCTCGGTTTAGGGTACGGGTTAGGATTAGGGTACGCGCTAGGGTTAGGGTAGGGGTTAGGGTTAGGGTACGCGTTAGGGTGGGGGTAGTTATTAAACCTATCACACTCTCTAGATACCCCTTAGCACATAAAGGAATATTATTTGGGGGTCCAGCCATGGAGAAGAGTTTAGACACGAGGAGAAGATAAGGAACACACCCATTATCAAGAAATCACATTAGGATTCTCTTTTTAACATGTTCCTTAAAACACTAGTGCTTAGGAAATCTATTGGAGGCAGAAACCGTCAAGGGTAGCTTAGGGTTAGGGTTAGGGTGAGGGTTAGGGTACTTCTTAGGGTACGGGTTGGGGGAGGGGTTCGGGTAGGGCGTAGGGTATGGGTTAGGGTTAGGGTTAGGGCTAGTGTTAGGGTTAGGGCTCGGTTTAGGGTACAGGTTAGGATTAGGGTACGCGTTAGGGTTAGGGTAGGGGTTAAGGTTAGTGTACGCTTTAGGGTGAGGGTAGTTATTAAACCTATCCCACTCTCTAGATACCCCTTAGCACGTACAGGTATATTATTGGGGGTCCAGCCATGGAGAAGAGTTTAGACACTAGGAGAAGATAAGGAACACACCCATTATCAAGAAATCACATTAGGATTCTCTTTTTAACCTGTTCCTTAAAACACTAGTGCTTAGGAAATCTATTGGAGGCAGAAGCAGTCAAGGGTAGCTTAGGGTTAGGGTTAGGGTTAGGGTGAGGGTTAGGGTATGGCTTAGGGTACGGGTTCGGGGAGGGGTTCGGGTAGAGCGTAGGGTATGGGTTAGGGTTAGGGTTAGGGTTAGTGTTAGGGTTAGGGCTCGGTTTAGGGTATGGGTTAGGATTAGGGTACGCGTTAGGGTTAGGGTAGGGGTTAGGGTTAGGGTACGCATTAGGGTCGGGGTAGTTATTAAACTTATCACACTCTCTAGATACCCCTTAGCACGTAAAGGAATATTATTTGGGGGTCCAGCCATGGAGAAGAGTTTAGACACTAGGAGAAGATAAGGAACACACCCATTATCACGAAATCACATTAGGATTCTCTTTTTAACCTGTTCCTTAAAACACTATTGCTTAGGAAATCTATTGGAGGCAGAAGCCGTCAAGGGTAGCTTAGGGTTAGGATTAGGGTTAGGGTGAGGGTTAGGGTACGGCTTAGGGTACGGGTTCGGTGAGGGGTTCGGGTAGGGCGTAGGGTATGGGTTAGGGTTAGGGTTAGGGTTAGTGTTAGGTTTAGGGCTCGGTTTAGGGTACGGGTTAGGATTAGGGTACGCGTTAGGGTTAGGGTAGGGGTTATGGTTAGGGTACGCGTTAGGGTGGGGGTAGTTATTAAACCAATCACACTCTATAGATACCCCTTAGCACGTAAAGGACTATTATTTGGGGGTCCAGCCATGGAGAAGAGTTTAGACACGAGGAGAAGATAAGGAACACACCCATTATCAAGAAATCACAATGTGATTCTCTTTTTAAACTGTTCCTTAAAACACTAGTGCTTAGGAAATCTATTGGAGGCAGAAGCAGTCAAGGGTAGCTTAGGGTTAGGGTTAGGGTTAGGGTGAGGGTTAGGGTACGGCTTAGGGTACGGGTTCGGGGAGGGGTTCGGGTAGGCCGTAGGGTATGGGTTAGGGTTAGGGTTAGGGTTAGTGTTAGGGTTAGGGCTCGGTTTAGGGTACGGGTTAGGATTAGGGTACGCGTTAGTGTTAGGGTAGTGGTTAGGGTTAGGGTACGCTTTAGGGTGAGGGTAGTTATTAAACCTATCCCACTCTCTAGATACCCCTTAGCACGTAAAGGACTATTATTTGGGGGTCCAGCCATGGAGAAGAGTTTAGACACGAGGAGAAGATAAGGAACACACCCATTATCAAGAAATCACAATATGATTCTCTTTTTAAACTGTTCCTTAAAACACTAGTGCTTAGGAAATCTATTGGAGGCAGAAGCAGTCAAGGGTAGCTTAGGGTTAGGGTTAGGGTTAGGGTGAGGGTTAGGGTACGGCTTACGATACGGGTTCGGGGAGGGGTTCGGGTAGGGCGTAGGGTATGGGTTAGGGTTAGGGTTAGGGCTAGTGTTAGGGTTAGGGCTCGGTTTAGGGTACGGGTTAGGATTAGGGTATGCGTTAGGGTTAGGGTAGGGGTTAGGGTTAGGATACGCGTTAGGGTGAGGGTAGTTATTAAACCTATCCCACTCTCTAGATACCCCTTAGCACGTAAAGGAATATTATTTGGGGGTCCAGCCATGGAGAAGAGTTTAGACACGAGGAAAAGATAAGGAACACACCCATTATCAAGAAATCACATTAGGATTCTCTTTTAAACCTCTTCCTTAAATCAATAGTGCTTAGGAAATCTATTGGAGGCAGAAGCCGTCAAGGGTAGCTTAGTGTTAGGGTTAGGGTTAGGGTGAGGGTTAGGGTACGGCTTAGGGTACGGGTTCGGGGAGGGGTTCGGGTAGGGCGTAGGGTATGGGTTAGAGTTAGGGTTAGGGTTAGTGTTAGGGTTAGGGCTCGGTTTAGGGTACGGGTTAGGATTAGGGTACGCGTTAGTGTTAGGGTAGGGGTTAGGGTTAGGGTACGCTTTAGGGTGAGGGTAGTTATTAAACCTATCCCACTCTCTAGATACCCCTTAGCACGTAAAGGAATATTATTTGGGGGTCCAGCCATGGAGAAGGGTTTAGACACTAGGAGAAGATAAGGAACACACCAATTATCATGAAATCACAATATGATTCTCTTTTTAAACTGTTCCTTAAAACACTAGTGGTTAGGAAATCTATTGGAGGCAGAAGCAGTCAAGGGTAGCTTAGGGTTAGGGTTAGGGTTAGGGTGAGGGTTAGGGTACGGCTTAGGGTACGGGTTCGGGCAGGGTTTCGGGTAGGGCGTAGGGTATGGGTTAGGGTTAGGGTTAGGGTTAGTGTTAGAGTTAGGGCTCGGTTTAGGGTACGGGTTAGGATTAGGGTACTCGATAGGGTTAGGGTAGCGGTTAGGGTTAGGGTACGCGTTAGGGTGAGGGTAGTTATTAAACCTATCACACTCTCTAGATACACCTTAGCACGTAAAGGAATATTATTTGGGGGTCCAGCCATGGAGAAGAGTATAGACACTAGGAGAAGATAAGGAACACACCCATTATCACGAAATCACATTAGGATTCTCTTTTAACCTGTTCCTTAAAACACTAGTGCTTAGGAAATCTACTGGAGGCAGAAGCAGTCAAGGGTAGATTAGGGTTAGGGTTAGGGTTAGGGTGAGGGTTAGGGTACGGTTTAGGGTACGGGTTCAGGGAGGGGTTCGGGTAGGGCGTAGGGTATGGGTTAGGGTTAGGGTTAGGGTTAGTGTTAGGGTTAGGGCTCGGTTTAGGGTACGGGTTAGGATTAGGGTACGCGCTAGGGTTAGGGTAGGGGTTAGGGTTAGGGTACGCGTTAGGGTGGGGGTAGTTATTAAACCTATCACACTCTCTAGATACCCCTTAGCACATAAAGGAATATTATTTGGGGGTCCAGCCATGGAGAAGAGTTTAGACACGAGGAGAAGATAAGGAACACACCCATTATCAAGAAATCACATTAGGATTCTCTTTTTAACATGTTCCTTAAAACACTAGTGCTTAGGAAATCTATTGGAGGCAGAAGCCGTCAAGGGTAGCTTAGGGTTAGGGTTAGGGTGAGGGTTAGGGTACTTCTTAGGGTACGGGTTGGAGGAGGGGTTCGGGTAGGGCGTAGGGTATGGGTTAGGGTTAGGGTTATGGCTAGTGTTAGGGTTAGGGCTCGGTTTAGGGTACAGGTTAGGATTAGGGTACGCGTTAGGGTCAGGGTAGGGGTTAGGGTTAGTGTACGCGTTAGGGTGAGGGTAGTTATTAAACCTATCCCACTCTCTAGATAACCCTTAGCACGTACAGGAATATTATTGGGGGTCCAGCCATGGAGAAGAGTTTAGACACTAGGAGAAGATAAGGAACACACCCATTATCACGAAATCACATTAGGATTCTCTTTTTAACCTGTTCCTTAAAACACTAGTGCTTAGGAAATCTATTGGAGGCAGAAGCAGTCAAGGGTAGCTTAGGGTTAGGGTTAGGGTTAGGGTGAGGGTTAGGGTACGGCTTAGGGTACGGGTTCGGGGAGGGGTTCGGGTAGGGCGTAGGGTATGGGTTAGGGTTAGGGTTAGGGCTAGTGTTAGGGTTAGGGCTCGGTTTAGGGTACGGGTTAGGATTAGGGTACGCGTTAGGGTTCGGGTAGGGGTTAGGGTTAGGGTACGCGTTAGTGTGAGGGTAGTTATTAAACCTATCCCACTCTCTAGATACCCCTTAGCACGTAAAGGAATATTATTTGGGAGTCCAGGCACGGAGAAGAGTTTAGACACGAGGAGAAGATAAGGAACACACCCATTATCAAGAAATCACATTAGGATTCTCTTTTTAACCTGTTCCTTAAAACACTAGTGCTTAGGAAATCTATTGGAGGCAGAAGCCGGCAAGTGTAGCTTAGGGTTAGGGTTAGGGTTAGGGTGAGGGTTAGGGTACGGTTTAGGGTACGGGTTCAGGGAGGGGTTCGGGTAGGGCGTAGGGTATGGGTTAGGGTTAGGGTTAGAGTTAGTGTTAGGGTTAGGGCTCGGTTTAGGGTACGGGTTAGGATTAGGGTACGCGCTAGGGTTAGGGTAGGGGTTATGGTTAGGGTACGCGTTAGGGTGAGGGTAGTTATTAAACCTATCACACTCTCTAGATACCCCTTAGCACATAAAGGAATATTATTTGGGGGTCCAGCCATGGAGAAGAGTTTAGACACGAGGAGAAGACAAGGAACACACGCATTATCAAGAAATCATATTAGGATTCTCTTTTTAACATGTTCCTTACAACACTAGTGCTTAGGAAATCTATTGGAGGCAGAAGCCGTCAAGGGTAGCTTAGGGTTAGGGTTAGGGTTAGGATGAGGGTTAGGGTACGGCTTAGGGTACGGGTTCGGGGAGGTGTTCGGGTAGGGCGTAGGGTATGGGTTAGGGTTAGGGTTAGGGCTAGTGTTAGGTTTAGGGCTCGGTTTAGGGTACGGGTTAGGATTAGGGTACGCGTTAGGGTTAGGGTAGGGGTTAGGGTTAGTGTACGCGTTAGGGTGAGGGTAGTTATTAAACCTATCCCACTCTCTAGATACCCCTTAGCACGTAAAGGAATATTATTGGGGGTCCAGCCATGGAGAAGAGTTTAGACACGAGGAGAAGATAAGGAACACACCCATTATCAAGAAATCACATTAGGATTCTCTTTTTAACCTGTTCCTTAAAACACTAGTGCTTAGGAAATCTATTGGAGGCAGAAGCAGTCAAGGGTAGCTTAGGGTTAGGGTTAGGGTTAGGGTGAGGGTTAGGGTACGGCTTAGGGTACGGGTTCGGGGACGGGTTCGGGTAGGGCGTAGGGTATGGGTTAGGGTTAGGGTTAGGGCTAGTGTTAGGGTTAGGGTACGGTTTAGGGTACGGGTTAGGATTAGGGTACGCGTTAGGGTTAGGGTAGGGGTTAGGGTTAGGGTACGCGTTAGGGTGGGGGCAGTTATTAAACCTATCACACTCTCTAGATACCCCTTAGCACGTAAAGGAATATTATTTGGGGGTCCAGCCATGGAGAAGAGTTTAGACACGAGGAGAAGATAAGGAACACACCCATTATCAAGAAATCACATTAGGATTCTCTTTTTAACCTGTCTCTTAAAACACTAGTGCTTAGGAAATCTATTGGAGGCAGAAGCCGTCAAGGGTAGCTTAGGGTTAGGGTTAGGGTTAGGGTGAGGGTTAGGGTATGGCTTAGGGTACGGCTTCGGGGAGGGGTTCGGGTAGGGCGTAGGGTATGGGTTAGGGTTAGGGTTAGGGTTAGTGTTAGGGTTAGGGCTCGCTTTAGGTTACGGGTTAGGATTAGGGTACGCGTTAGGGTTACGGTAGGGGTTAGGGTTAGGGTACGCGTTAGGGTGGGGGTAGTTATTAAACCTATCACACTCTCTAGATACCCCTTAGCACGTAAAGGACTATTATTTGGGGGTCCAGCCATGGAGAAGAGTTTAGACACGAGGAGAAGATAAGGAACACACCCATTATCAAGAAATCACAATGTGATTCTCTTTTTAAAGTGTTCCTTAAAACACTAGTGCTTAGGAAATCTATTGGAGGCAGAAGCAGTCAAGGGTAGCTTAGGGTTAGGGTTAGGGTTAGGGTGAGGGTTAGGGTACGGCTTAGGGTACGGGTTCGGGGAGGGGTTCGGGTAGGGCGTAGGGTATGGGTTAGGGTTAGGGTTAGTGTTAGAGTTAGGGCTCGGTTTAGGGTACGGGTTAGGATTAGGGTACTCGTTAGGGTTAGGGTAGCGGTTAGGGTTAGGGTACGCGTTAGGGTGAGGGTAGTTATTAAACCTATCACACTCTCTAGATACACCTTAGCACGTAAATTTATATTATTTGGGGGTCCAGCCATGGAGAAGAGTTTAGACACTAGGAGAAGATAAGGAACACACCCATTATCACGAAATCACATTAGGATTCTCTTTTTAACCTGTTCCTTAAAACACTAGTGCTTAGGAAATCTACTGGAGGCAGAAGCAGTCAAGGGTAGATTAGGGTTAGGGTTAGGGTTAGGGTGAGGGTTAGGGTACGGTTTAGGGTACGGGTTCAGGGAGGGGTTCGGGTAGGGCGTAGGGTATGGGTTAGGGTTAGGGTTAGGGTTAGTGTTAGGGTTAGGGCTCGGTTTAGGGTACGGGTTAGGATTAGGGTACGCGCTAGGGTTAGGGTAGGGGTTAGGGTTAGGGTACGCGTTAGGGTGAGGGTAGTTATTAAACCTATCACACTCTCTAGATACCCCTTAGCACATAAAGGAATATTATTTGGGGGTCCAGCCATGGAGAAGAGTTTAGACACGAGGAGAAGATAAGGAACACACCCATTATCAAGAAATCACATTAGGATTCTCTTTTTAACATGTTCCTTAAAACACTAGTGCTTAGGAAATCTATTGGAGGCAGAAGCCGTCAAGGGTAGCTTAGGGTTAGGGTTAGGGTTAGGGTGAGGGTTAGGGTACTTCTTAGGGTACGGGTTGGGGGAGGGGTTCGGGTAGGGCGTAGGGTATGGGTTAGGTTTAGGGTTAGGGCTAGTGTTAGGGTTAGGGCTCGGTTTAGGGTACAGGTTAGGATTAGGGTACGCGTTAGGGTCAGGGTAGGGGTTAGGGTTAGTGTACGCGTTAGGGTGAGGGTAGTTATTAAACCTATCCCACTCTCTAGATAACCCTTAGCCCGTACAGGAATATTATTGGGGGTCCAGCCATGGAGAAGAGTTTAGACACTAGGAGAAGATAAGGAACACACCCATTATCACGAAATCACATTAGGATTCTCTTTTTAACCTGTTCCTTAAAACACTAGTGCTTAGGAAATCTATTGGAGGCAGAAGCAGTCAAGGGTAGCTTAGGGTTAGGGTTAGGGTTAGGGTGAGGGTTAGGGTACGGCTTAGGGTACGGGTTCGGGGAGGGGTTCGGGTAGGGCGTAGGGTATGGGTTAGGGTTAGGGTTAGGGCTAGTGTTAGGGTTAGGGCTCGGTTTAGGGTACGGGTTAGGATTAGGGTACGCGTTAGGGTTCGGGTAGGGGTTAGGGTTAGGGTACGCGTTAGTGTGAGGGTAGTTATTAAACCTATCCCACTCTCTAGATACCCCTTAGCACGTAAAGGAATATTATTTGGGAGTCCAGGCACGGAGAAGAGTTTAGACACGAGGAGAAGATAAGGAACACACCCATTATCAAGAAATCACATTAGGATTCTCTTTTTAACCTGTTCCTTAAAACACTAGTGCTTAGGAAATCTATTGGAGGCAGAAGCCGGCAAGTGTAGCTTAGGGTTAGGGTTAGGGTTAGGGTGAGGGTTAGGGTACGGTTTAGGGTACGGGTTCAGGGAGGGGTTCGGGTAGGGCGTAGGGTATGGGTTAGGGTTAGGGTTAGAGTTAGTGTTAGGGTTAGGGCTCGGTTTAGGGTACGGGTTAGGATTAGGGTACGCGCTAGGGTTAGGGTAGGGGTTATGGTTAGGGTACGCGTTAGGGTGAGGGTAGTTATTAAACCTATCACACTCTCTAGATACCCCTTAGCACATAAAGGAATATTATTTGGGGGTCCAGCCATGGAG
Organism: Balaenoptera acutorostrata; assembly: GCF_949987535.1. Lineage (NCBI taxonomy): Eukaryota > Metazoa > Chordata > Mammalia > Artiodactyla > Balaenopteridae > Balaenoptera > Balaenoptera acutorostrata. Next base: position 352,849 of record NW_026645832.1, read on the forward strand.
AAGAGTTTAGACACGAGGAGAAGACAAGGAACACACGCATTATCAAGAAATCATATTAGGATTCTCTTTTTAACATGTTCCTTACAACACTAGTGCTTAGGAAATCTATTGGAGGCAGAAGCCGTCAAGGGTAGCTTAGGGTTAGGGTTAGGGTTAGGATGAGGGTTAGGGTACGGCTTAGGGTACGGGTTCGGAGAGGTGTTCGGGTAGGGCGTAGGGTATGGGTTAGGGTTAGGGTTAGGGCTAGTGTTAGGTTTAGGGCTCGGTTTAGGTTACGGGTTAGGATTAGGGTACGCGTTAGGGTTAGGGTAGGGGTTAGGGTTAGTGTACGCGTTAGGGTGAGGGTAGTTATTAAACCTATCCCACTCTCTAGATACCCCTTAGCACGTAAAGGACTATTATTTGGGGGTCCAGCCATGGAGAAGAGTTTAGACACGAGGAGAAGATAAGGAACACACCCATTATCAAGAAATCACAATGTGATTCTCTTTTTAAAGTGTTCCTTAAAACACTAGTGCTTAGGAAATCTATTGGAGGCAGAAGCAGTCAAGGGTAGCTTAGGGTTAGGGTTAGGGTTAGGGTGAGGGTTAGGGTACGGCTTAGGGTACGGGTTCGGGGAGGGGTTCGGGTAGGGCGTAGGGTATGGGTTAGGGTTAGGGTTAGGGCTAGTGTTAGGGTTAGGGCTCGGTTTAGGATACGGGTTAGGATTAGGGTATGCGTTAGGGTTAGGGTAGGGGTTAGGGTTAGGATACGCGTTAGGGTGAGGGAAGTTATTAAACCTATCCCACTCTCTAGATAGCCCTTAGCACGAAAAGGAATATTATTTGGGGGTCCAGCCATGGAGAAGAGTATAGACACGAGAAGATAAGGAACACACCCATTATCAAGAAATCACATTAGGATTCTCTTTTTAACCTGTTCCTTAAATCACTAGTGCTTAGGAAATCTATTGGAGGCAGAAGCCGTCAAGGGTAGCTTAGGGTTAGGGTTAGGGTTAGGGTGAGGGTTAGTGTACGGCTTAGGGTACGGGTTCGGGGAGGGGTTCGGGTAGGGCGTAGGGTATGGGTTAGGGTTAGGGTTAGTGTTAGAGTTAGGGCTCGGTTTAGGGTACGGGTTAGGATTAGGGTACTCGTTAGGGTTAGGGTAGCGGTTAGGGTTAGGGTACGCGTTAGGGTGAGGGTAGTTATTAAACCTATCACACTCTCTAGATACACCTTAGCACGTAAATTTATATTATTTGGGGGTCCAGCCATGGAGAAGAGTTTAGACACTAGGAGAAGATAAGGAACACACCCATTATCACGAAATCACATTAGGATTCTCTTTTTAACCTGTTCCTTAAAACACTAGTGCTTAGGAAATCTACTGGAGGCAGAAGCAGTCAAGGGTAGATTAGGGTTAGGGTTAGGGTTAGGGTGAGGGTTAGGGTACGGTTTAGGGTACGGGTTCAGGGAGGGGTTCAGGTAGGGCGTAGGGTATGGGTTAGGGTTAGGGTTAGGGTTAGTGTTAGGGTTAGGGCTCGGTTTAGGGTACGGGTTAGGATTAGGGTACGCGCTAGGGTTAGGGTAGGTGTTAGGGTTAGGGTACGCGTTAGGGTGAGGGTAGTTATTAAACCTATCACACTCTCTAGATACCCCTTAGCACATAAAGGAATATTATTTGGGGGTCCAGCCATGGAGAAGAGTTTAGACACGAGGAGAAGATAAGGAACACACCCATTATCAAGAAATCACATTAGGATTCTCTTTTTAACATGTTCCTTAAAACACTAGTGCTTAGGAAATCTATTGGAGGCAGAAGCCGTCAAGGGTAGCTTAGGGTTAGGGTTAGGGTTAGGGTGAGGGTTAGGGTACTTCTTAGGGTACGGGTTGGGGGAGGGGTTCGGGTAGGGCGTAGGGTATGGGTTAGGGTTAGGGTTAGGGCTAGTGTTAGGGTTAGGGCTCGGTTTAGGGTACAGGTTAGGATTATGGTACGCGTTAGGGTCAGGGTAGGGGTTAGGGTTAGTGTACGCGTTAGGGTGAGGGTAGTTATTAAACCTATCCCACTCTCTAGATAACCCTTAGCACGTACAGGAATATTATTGGGGGTCCAGCCATGGAGAAGAGTTTAGACACTAGGAGAAGATAAGGAACACACCCATTATCACGAAATCACATTAGGATTCTCTTTTTAACCTGTTCCTTAAAACACTAGTGCTTAGGAAATCTATTGGAGGCAGAAGCAGTCAAGGGTAGCTTAGGGTTAGGGTTAGGGTTAGGGTGAGGGTTAGGGTACGGCTTAGGGTACGGGTTCGGGGAGGGGTTCGGGTAGGGCGTAGGGTATGGGTTAGGGTTAGGGTTAGGGCTAGTGTTAGGGTTAGGGCTCGGTTTAGGGTACGGGTTAGGATTAGGGTACGCGTTAGGGTTCGGGTAGGGGTTAGGGTTAGGGTACGCGTTAGTGTGAGGGTAGTTATTAAACCTATCCCACTCTCTAGATACCCCTTAGCACGTAAAGGAATATTATTTGGGAGTCCAGGCACGGAGAAGAGTTTAGACACGAGGAGAAGATAAGGAACACACCCATTATCAAGAAATCACATTAGGATTCTCTTTTTAACCTGTTCCTTAAAACACTAGTGCTTAGGAAATCTATTGGAGGCAGAAGCCGGCAAGTGTAGCTTAGGGTTAGGGTTAGGGTTAGGGTGAGGGTTAGGGTACGGTTTAGGGTACGGGTTCAGGGAGGGGTTCGGGTAGGGCGTAGGGTATGGGTTAGGGTTAGGGTTAGAGTTAGTGTTAGGGTTAGGGCTCGGTTTAGGGTACGGGTTAGGATTAGGGTACGCGCTAGGGTTAGGGTAGGGGTTATGGTTAGGGTACGCGTTAGGGTGAGGGTAGTTATTAAACCTATCACACTCTCTAGATACCCCTTAGCACATAAAGGAATATTATTTGGGGGTCCAGCCATGGAGAAGAGTTTAGACACGAGGAGAAGACAAGGAACACACGCATTATCAAGAAATCATATTAGGATTCTCTTTTTAACATGTTCCTTACAACACTAGTGCTTAGGAAATCTATTGGAGGCAGAAGCCGTCAAGGGTAGCTTAGGGTTAGGGTTAGGGTTAGGATGAGGGTTAGGGTACGGCTTAGGGTACGGGTTCGGAGAGGTGTTCGGTACGGCGTAGGGTATGGGTTAGGGTTAGGGTTAGGGCTAGTGTTAGGTTTAGGGCTCGGTTTAGGGTACGGGTTAGGATTAGGGTACGCGTTAGGGTTAGGGTAGGGGTTAGGGTTAGTGTACGCGTTAGGGTGAGGGTAGTTATTAAACCTATCCCACTCTCTAGATACCCCTTAGCACGTAAAGGACTATTATTTGGGGGTCCAGCCATGGAGAAGAGTTTAGACACGAGGAGAAGATAAGGAACACACCCATTATCAAGAAATCACAATGTGATTCTCTTTTTAAAGTGTTCCTTAAAACACTAGTGCTTAGGAAATCTATTGGAGGCAGAAGCAGTCAAGGGTAGCTTAGGGTTAGGGTTAGGGTTAGGGTGAGGGTTAGGGTACGGCTTAGGGTACGGGTTCGGGGAGGGGTTCGGGTAGGGCGTAGGGTATGGGTTAGGGTTAGGGTTAGGGCTAGTGTTAGGGTTAGGGCTCGGTTTAGGGTACGGGTTAGGATTAGGTATGCGTTAGGGTTAGGGTAGGGGTTAGGGTTAGGATACGCGTTAGGGTGAGGGAAGTTATTAAACCTATCCCACTCTCTAGATAGCCCTTAGCACGAAAAGGAATATTATTTGGGGGTCCAGCCATGGAGAAGAGTATAGACACGAGAAGATAAGGAACACACCCATTATCAAGAAATCACATTAGGATTCTCTTTTTAACCTGTTCCTTAAATCACTAGTGCTTAGGAAATCTATTGGAGGCAGAAGCCGTCAAGGGTAGCTTAGGGTTAGGGTTAGGGTTAGGGTGAGGGTTAGTGTACGGCTTAGGGTACGGGTTCGGGGAGGGGTTCGGGTAGGGCGTAGGGTATGGGTTAGGGTTAGGGCTAGTGTTAGGGTTAGGGCTCGGTTTAGTGTACAGGTTAGGATTAGGGTACGCGTTAGGGTTAGGGTAGGGGTTAAGGTTAGTGTACGCTTTAGGGTGAGGGTAGTTATTAAACCTATCCCACTCTCTAGATACCCCTTAGCACGTACAGGTATATTATTGGGGGTCCAGCCATGGAGAAGAGTTTAGACACTAGGAGAAGATAAGGAACACACCCATTACCAAGAAATCACATTAGGATTCTCTTTTTAACCTGTTCCTTAAAACACTAGTGCTTAGGAAATCTATTGGAGGCAGAAGCAGTCAAGGGTAGCTTAGGGTTAGGGTTAGGGTTAGGGTGAGGGTTAGGGTATGGCTTAGGGTACGGGTTCGGGGAGGGGTTCGGGTAGGGCGTAGGGTATGGGTTAGGGTTAGGGTTAGGGTTAGTGTTAGGGTTAGGGCTCGGTTTAGGGTATGGGTTAGGATTAGGGTACGCGTTAGGCTTAGGGTAGGGGTTAGGGTTAGGGTACGCATTAGGGTCGGGGTAGTTATTAAACTTATCACACTCTCTAGATACCCCTTAGCACGTAAAGGAATATTATTTGGGGGTCCAGCCATGGAGAAGAGTTTAGACACTAGGAGAAGATAAGGAACACACCCATTATCACGAAATCACATTAGGATTCTCTTTTTAACCTGTTCCTTAAAACACTATTGCTTAGGAAATCTATTGGAGGCAGAAGCCGTCAAGGGTAGCTTAGGGTTAGGATTAGGGTTAGGGTGAGGGTTAGGGTACGGCTTAGGGTACGGGTTCGGTGAGGGGTTCGGGTAGGGCGTAGGGTATGGGTTAGGGTTAGGGTTAGGGTTAGTGTTAGGGTTAGGGCTCGGTTTAGGGTACGGGTTAGGATTAGGGTACGCGTTAGGGTTAGGGTAGGGGTTATGGTTAGGGTACGCGTTAGGGTGGGGGTAGTTATTAAACCAATCACACTCTATAGATACCCCTTAGCACGTAAAGGACTATTATTTGGGGGTCCAGCCATGGAGAAGAGTTTAGACACGAGGAGAAGATAAGGAACACACCCATTATCAAGAAATCACAATGTGATTCTCTTTTTAAACTGTTCCTTAAAACACTAGTGCTTAGGAAATCTATTGGAGGCAGAAGCAGTCAAGGGTAGCTTAGGGTTAGGGTTAGGGTTAGGGTGAGGGTTAGGGTACGGCTTAGGGTACGGGTTCGGGGAGGGGTTCGGGTAGGCCGTAGGGTATGGGTTAGGGTTAGGGTTAGGGTTAGTGTTAGGGTTAGGGCTCGGTTTAGGGTACGGGTTAGGATTAGGATACGCGTTAGTGTTAGGGTAGTGGTTAGGGTTAGGGTACGCTTTAGGGTGAGGGTAGTTATTAAACCTATCCCACTCTCTAGATACCCCTTAGAACGTAAAGGACTATTATTTGGGGGTCCAGCCATGGAGAAGAGTTTAGACACGAGGAGAAGATAAGGAACACACCCATTATCAAGAAATCACAATATGATTCTCTTTTTAAACTGTTCCTTAAAACACTAGTGGTTAGGAAATCTATTGGAGGCAGAAGCAGTCAAGGGTAGCTTAGGGTTAGGGTTAGGGTTAGGGTGAGGGTTAGGGTACGGCTTAGGGTACGGGTTCGGGCAGGGTTTCGGGTAGGGCGTAGGGTATGGTTTAGGGTTAGGGTTAGGGTTAGTGTTAGAGTTAGGGCTCGGTTTAGGGTACGGGTTAGGATTAGGGTACTCGTTAGGGTTAGGGTAGCGGTTAGGGTTAGGGTACGCGTTAGGGTGAGGGTAGTTATTAAACCTATCACACTCTCTAGATACACCTTAGCACGTAAAGGAATATTATTTGGGGGTCCAGCCATGGAGAAGAGTTTAGACACTAGGAGAAGATAAGGAACACACCCATTATCACGAAATCACATTAGGATTCTCTTTTTAACATGTTCCTTAAAACACTAGTGCTTAGGAAATCTACTGGAGGCAGAAGCAGTCAAGGGTAGATTAGGGTTAGGGTTAGGGTTAGGGTGAGGGTTAGGGTACGGTTTAGGGTACGGGTTCAGGGAGGGGTTCGGGTAGGGCGTAGGGTATGGGTTAGGGTTAGGGTTAGGGTTAGTGTTAGGGTTAGGGCTCGGTTTAGGGTACGGGTTAGGATTAGGGTACGCGCTAGGGTTAGGGTAGGGGTTAGGGTTAGGGTACGCGTTAGGGTGAGGGTAGTTATTAAACCTATCACACTCTCTAGATACCCCTTAGCACATAAAGGAATATTATTTGGGGGTCCAGCCATGGAGAAGAGTTTAGACACGAGGAGAAGATAAGGAACACACCCATTATCAAGAAATCACATTAGGATTCTCTTTTTAACATGTTCCTTAAAACACTAGTGCTTAGGAAATCTATTGGAGGCAGAAGCCGTCAAGGGTAGCTTAGGGTTAGGGTTAGGGTTAGGGTGAGGGTTAGGGTACGGCTTAGGGTACGGGTTCGGGGAGGGGTTCGGGTAGGGCGTAGGGTATGGGTTAGGGTTAGGGTTAGGGCTAGTGTTAGGGTTAGGGCTCGGTTTAGGGTACGGGTTAGGATTAGGGTACGCGTTAGGGTTCGAGTAGGGGTTAGGGTTAGGGTACGCGTTAGTGTGAGGGTAGTTATTAAACCTATCCCACTCTCTAGATACCCCTTAGCACGTAAAGGAATATTATTTGGGAGTCCAGGCACGGAGAAGAGTTTAGACACGAGGAGAAGATAAGGAACACACCCATTATCAAGAAATCACATTAGGATTCTCTTTTTAACCTGTTCCTTAAAACACTAGTGCTTAGGAAATCTATTGGAGGCAGAAGCCGTCAAGTGTAGCTTAGGGTTAGGGTTAGGGTTAGGGTGAGGGTTAGGGTACGGTTTAGGGTACGGGTTCAGGGAGGGGTTCGGGTAGGGCGTAGGGTATGGGTTAGGGTTAGGGTTAGAGTTAGTGTTAGGGTTAGGGCTCGGTTTAGGGTACGGGTTAGGATTAGGGTACGCGCTAGGGTTAGGGTAGGGGTTATGGTTAGGGTACGCGTTAGGGTGAGGGTAGTTATTAAACCTATCACACTCTCTAGATACCCCTTAGCACATAAAGGAATATTATTTGGGGGTCCAGCCATGGAGAAGAGTTTAGACACGAGGAGAAGACAAGGAACACACGCATTATCAAGAAATCATATTAGGATTCTCTTTTTAACATGTTCCTTACAACACTAGTGCTTAGGAAATCTATTGGAGGCAGAAGCCGCCAAGGGTAGCTTAGGGTTAGGGTTAGGGTTAGGATGAGGGTTAGGGTACGGCTTAGGGTACGGGTTCGGGGAGGTGTTCGGGTAGGGCGTAGGGTATGGGTTAGGGTTAGGGTTAGGGCTAGTGTTAGGTTTAGGGCTCGGTTTAGGGTACGGGTTAGGATTAGGGTACGCGTTAGGGTTAGGGTAGGGGTTAGGGTTAGTGTACGCGTTAGGGTGAGGGTAGTTATTAAACCTATCCCACTCTCTAGATACCCCTTAGCACGTAAAGGAATATTATTGGGGGTCCAGCCATGGAGAAGAGTTTAGACACGAGGAGAAGATAAGGAACACACCCATTATCAAGAAATCACATTAGGATTCTCTTTTTAACCTGTTCCTTAAAACACTAGTGCTTAGGAAATCTATTGGAGGCAGAAGCCATCAAGGGTAGCTTAGGGTTAGGGTTAGGGTTAGGGCGAGGGTTAGGGTACGGCTTAGGGTACGGGTTCGGGGAGGGGTTCAGGTAGGGCGTAGGGTATGGGTTAGGGTTAGGGTTAGGGTTAGTGTTAGGGTTAGGGCTCGGTTTAGGGTACGGGTTAGGATTAGGGTACGCGTTAGGGTTAGGCTAGGGGTTAGGGTTAGGGTACGCGTTAGGGTGGGCGTAGTTATTAAACCTATCACACTCTCTAGATACCCCTTAGCACGTAAAGGACTATTATTTGGGGGTCCAGCCATGGAGAAGAGTTTAGACACGAGGAGAAGATAAGGAACACACCCATTATCAAGAAATCACAATGTGATTCTCTTTTTAAACTGTTCCTTAAAACACTAGTGCTTAGGAAATCTATTGGAGGCAGAAGCAGTCAAGGGTAGCTTAGGGTTAGGGTTAGGGTTAGGGTGAGGGTTAGGGTACCGCTTAGGGTACGGGTTCGGGGAGGGGTTCGGGTAGGGCGTAGGGTATGGGTTAGTGTTAGGGTTAGGGCTAGTGTTAGGGTTAGGGCTCGGTTTAGGGTACGGGTTAGGATTAGGGTATGCGTTAGGGTTAGGGTAGGGGTTAGGGTTAGGATACGCGTTAGGGTGAGGGAAGTTATTAAACCTATCCCACTCTCTAGATACCCCTTAGCACGAAAAGGAATATTATTTGGGGGTCCAGCCATGGAGAAGTGTTTAGACACAAGGAGAAGATAAGGAACACACCCATTATCAAGAAATCACATTAGGATTCTCTTTTTAACATGTTCCTTAAAACACTAGTGCTTAGGAAATCTATTGGAGGCAGAAGCAGTCAAGGGTAGCTTAGGGTTAGGGTTAGGGTTAGGGTTAGGGTGAGGGTTAGGGTACGGCTTAGGGTATGGGTTCGGGGAGGGGTTAGGGTAGGGTGTAGGGTATGGGTTAGGGTTAGGTTTAGGGCTAGTGTTAGGGTTAGGGCTCGGTTTAGGGTACGGGTTAGGATTAGGGTACGCGTTAGGGTTCGGGTAGGGGTTAGGGTTAGGGTACGCGTTAGGGTGAGGGTAGTTATTAAACCTATCACACTCTCTAGATACCCCTTAGCACATAAAGGAATATTATTTGGGGGTCCAGCCATGGAGAAGAGTTTAGACACGAGGAGAAGACAAGGAACACACCCATTATCAAGAAATCACATTAGGATTCTCTTTTTAACATGTTCCTTAAAACACTAGTGCTTAGGAAATCTATTGGAGGCAGAAGCCGTCAAGGGTAGCTTAGGGTTAGGGTTAGGGTTAGGGTGAGGGTTAGGGTACGGCTTAGGGTACGGGTTCGGGGACGGGTTCGGGTAGGGCGTAGGGTATGGGTTAGGGTTAGGGTTAGGGCTAGTGTAAGGTTTAGGGCTCGGTTTAGGGTACGGGTTAGGATTAGGGTACGCGTTAGGGTTAGGGCAGGGGTTAGGGTTAGTTTACGCGTTAGGGTGGGGGTAGTTATTAAACCTATCACACTCTCTAGATACCCCTTAGCACGTAAAGGAATATTATTTGGGGGTCCAGCCATGGAGAAGAGTTTAGACACGAGGAGAAGATAAGGAACACACGCATTATCAAGAAATCACATTAGGATTCTCTTTTTAACCTGTTCCTTAAAACACTAGTGCTTAGGAAATCTATTGGAGGCAGAAGCAGTCAAGGGTAGCTTAGGGTTAGGGTTAGGGTTAGGGTGAGGGTTAGGGTACGGCTTAGGGTACGGGTTCGGGGAGGGGTTCGGGTAGGGCGTAGGCTATGGGTTAGGGTTAGTGTTAGGGTTAGGGCTCGGTTTAGGGTACGGGTTAGGATTAGGGTACGCGTTAGGGTTAGGGTAGGGGTTAGGGTTAAGGTATGCGATAGGGTGAGATTAGTTATTAAACCTATCCCACTCTCTAGATACCCCTTAGCACGTAAAGGAATATTATTTGGGGGTCCAGCCATGGAGAAGAGTTTAGACACTAGGAGAAGATAAGGAACACACCCATTATCAAGAAATCACATTAGGATTCTCTTTTTAACCTGTTCCTTAAAACACTACTGCTTAGGAAATCTATTGGAGGCAGAAGCCGTCAAGGGTAGCTTAGGGTTAGGGTTAGGGTTAGGGTGAGGGTTAGGGTACGGCTTACGATACGGGTTCGGGGAGGGGTTCGGGTAGGGCGTAGGGTATGGGTTAGGGTTAGGGTTAGGGCTATTGTTAGGGTTAGGGCTCGGTTTAGGGTACGGGTTAGGATTAGGGTATCCGTTAGGGTTAGGGTAGGGGTTAGTGTTAGGATACGCTTTAGGGTGAGGGTAGTTATTAAACCTATCCCACTCTCTAGATACCCCTTAGCACGTAAGGGGATATTATTTGGGGGTCCAGCCATGGAGAAGGGTTTAGACACTAGGAGAAGATAAGGAACACACCCATTATCAAGAAATCACAATATGATTCTCTTTTTAAACTGTTCCTTAAAACACTAGTGCTTAGGAAATCTATTGGAGGCAGAAGCAGTCAAGGGTAGCTTAGGGTTAGGGTTAGGGTTAGGGTGAGGGTTAGGGTACGGCTTAGGGTACGGGTTCGGGGAGGGTTTCGGGTAGGGCGTAGGGTATGGGTTAGGGTTAGGGTTAGGGTTAGTGTTAGGGTTAGGGCTCGGTTTAGGGTACGGGTTAGGATTAGGGTACTCGTTAGGGTTAGGGTAGCGGTTAGGGTTAGGGTACGCTTTAGGGTGAGGGTAGTTATTAAACCTATCCCACTCTCTAGATACCCCTTAGCACGTAAAGGAATATTATTGGGGGTCCAGCCATGGAGAAGAGTTTAGACACTAGGAGAAGATAAGGAACACACCCATTATCACGAAATCACATTAGGATTCTCTTTTTAACCTGTTCCTTAAACACTAGTGCTTAGGAAATCTATTGGAGGCAGAAGCAGTCAAGGGTAGCTTAGGGTTAGGGTTAGGGTTAGGGTTAGGGTGAGGGTTAGGGTACGGCTTAGGGTATGGGTTCGGGGAGGGGTTCGGGTAGGGCGTAGGGTATGGGTTAGGGTTAGGTTTAGGGCTAGTGTTAGGGTTAGGGCTCGGTTTAGGGTACGGGTTAGGATTAGGGTACGCGTTAGGGTTCGGGTAGGGGTTAGGGTTAGGGTACGCGTTAGGGTGAGGGTAGTTATTAAACCTATCACACTCTCTAGATACCCCTTAGCACATAAAGGAATATTATTTGGGGGTCCAGCCATGGAGAAGAGTTTAGACACGAGGAGAAGACAAGGAACACACCCATTATCAAGAAATCACATTAGGATTCTCTTTTTAACATGTTCCTTAAAACACTAGTGCTTAGGAAATCTATTGGAGGCAGAAGCCGTCAAGGGTAGCTTAGGGTTAGGGTTAGGGTTAGGGTGAGGGTTAGGGTACGGCTTAGGGTACGGGTTCGGGGAGGTGTTCGGGTAGGGCGTAGGGTATGGGTTAGGGTTAGGGTTAGGGCTAGTGTAAGGTTTAGGGCTCGGTTTAGGGTACGGGTTAGGATTAGGGGACGCGTTAGGGTTAGGGCAGGGGTTAGGGTTAGTTTACGCGTTAGGGTGGGGGTAGTTATTAAACCTATCACACTCTCTAGATACCCCTTAGCACGTAAAGGAATATTATTTGGGGGTCCAGCCATGGAGAAGAGTTTAGACACGAGGAGAAGATAAGGAACACACCCATTATCAAGAAATCACATTAGGATTCTCTTTTTAACCTGTTCCTTAAAACACTAGTGCTTAGGAAATCTATTGGAGGCAGAAGCAGTCAAGGGTAGCTTAGGGTTAGGGTTAGGGTTAGGGTGAGGGTTAGGGTACGGCTTAGGGTACGGGTTCGGGGAGGGGTTCGGGTAGGGCGTAGGCTATGGGTTAGGGTTAGTGTTAGGGTTAGGGCTCGGTTTAGGGTACGGGTTAGGATTAGGGTACGCGTTAGGGTTAGGGTAGGGGTTAGGGTTAGGGTATGCGATAGGGTGAGATTAGTTATTAAACCTATCCCACTCTCTAGATACCCCTTAGCACGTAAAGGAATATTATTTGGGGGTCCAGCCATGGAGAAGTGTTTAGACACTAGGAGAAGATAAGGAACACACCCATTATCAAGAAATCACATTAGGATTCTCTTTTTAACCTGTTCCTTAAAACACTACTGCTTAGGAAATCTATTGGAGGCAGAAGCCGTCAAGGGTAGCTTAGGGTTAGGGTTAGGGTTAGGGTGAGGGTTAGGGTACGGCTTACGATACGGGTTCGGGGAGGGGTTCGGGTAGGGCGTAGGGTATGGGTTAGGGTTAGGGTTAGGGCTATTGTTAGGGTTAGGGCTCGCTTTAGGGTACGGGTTAGGATTAGGGTATCCGTTAGGGTTAGGGTAGGGGTTAGGGTTAGGATACGCTTTAGGGTGAGGGTAGTTATTAAACCTATCCCACTCTCTAGATACCCCTTAGCACGTAAGGGGATATTATTTGGGGGTCCAGCCATGGAGAAGGGTTTAGACACTAGGAGAAGATAAGGAACACACCCATTATCAAGAAATCACAATATGATTCTCTTTTTAAACTGTTCCTTAAAACACTAGTGCTTAGGAAATCTATTGGAGGCAGAAGCAGTCAAGGGTAGCTTAGGGTTAGGGTTAGGGTTAGGGTGAGGGTTAGGGTACGGCTTAGGGTACGGGTTCGGGGAGGGTTTCGGGTAGGGCGTAGGGTATGGGTTAGGGTTAGGGTTAGGGTTAGTGTTAGGGTTAGGGCTCGGTTTAGGGTACGGGTTAGGATTAGGGTACTCGTTAGGGTTAGGGTAGCGGTTAGGGTTAGGGTACGCTTTAGGGTGAGTGTAGTTATTAAACCTATCCCACTCTCTAGATACCCCTTAGCACGTAAAGGAATATTATTTGGGGGTCCAGCCATGGAGAAGAGTTTAGACACTAGGAAAAGATAAGGAACACACCCATTATCACGAAATCACATTAGGATTCTCTTTTTAACCTGTTCCTTAAAACACTAGTGCTTAGGAAATCTATTGGAGGCAGAAGCAGTCAAGGGTAGCTTAGGGTTAGGGTTAGGGTTAGGGTGAGGGTTAGGGTACGGCTTAGGGTACGGGTTCGGGGAGGGGTTCGGGTAGGGCGTAGGGTATGTGTTAGGGTTAGGGTTAGGGCTAGTGTTAGGGTTAGGGCTCGGTTTAGGGTACGGGTTAGGATTAGGGTACGCGTTAGGGTTAGGGTAGGGGTTAGGGTTAGTGTACGCGTTCGGGTGAGGGTAGTTATTAAACCTATCCCACTCTCTAGATACCCCTTAGCACGTACAGGAATATTATTGGGGGTCCAGCCATGGAGAAGAGTTTAGACACTAGGAGAAGATAAGGAACACACCCATTATCAAGAAATCACATTAGGATTCTCTTTTTAACCTGTTCCTTAAAACACTAGTGCTTAGGAAATCTATTGGAGGCAGAAGCAGTCAAGGGTAGCTTAGGGTTAGGGTTAGGGTTAGGGTGAGGGTTAGGGTATTGCTTAGGGTACGGGTTCGGGGAGGGGTTCGGGTAGGGCGTAGGGTATGGGTTAGGGTTAGGGTTAGTGCTAGTGTTAGGGTTAGGGCTCGGTTTAGGGTACGGGTTAGGATTAGGGTACGCGTTAGGGTTAGGGTAGGGGTTAGGTTTAGGGTACGCGTTAGGGTGAGGGTAGTTATTAAACCTATCCCACTCTCTAGATACCCCTTAGCACGTAAAGGAATATTATTTGGGGGTCCAGCCATGGAGAAGAGTTTAGACACGAGGAGAAGATAAGGAACACACCCATTATCAAGAAATCACATTAGGATTCTCTTTTTAACCTGTTCCTTAAAACACTAGTGCTTAGGAAATCTATTGGAGGCAGAAGCCGTCAAGGGTAGCTTAGGGTTAGGGTTAGAGTTAGGGTGAGGGTTAGGGTACGGTTTAGGGTACGGGTTCGGGGAAGTGTTCGGGTAGGGCGTAGGGTATGGGTTAGGGTTAGGGTTAGAGTTAGTGTTAGGGTTAGGGCTCGGTTTAGGGTACGGGTTAGGATTAGGGTACGCGTTAGGGTTAGGGTAGGGGTTAGGGTTAGGGTACGCGTTAGGGTGAGGGTAGTTATTAAACCTATCACACTCTCTAGATACCCCTTAGCACATAAAGGAATATTATTTGGGGGTCCAGCCATGGAGAAGAGTTTAGACACGAGGAGAATATAAGGAACACACCCATTATCAAGAAATCACATTAGGATTCTCTTTTTAACCTGTTCCTTAAAACACTAGTGCTTAGGAAATCTATTGGAGGCAGAAGCCGTCAAGGGTAGCTTAGGGTTAGGGTTAGGGTTAGGGTGAGGGTTAGGGTACGGCTTAGGGTACGGGTTCGGGGAGGGGTTCGTGTAGGGCGTAGGGTATGGGTTAGGGTTAGGGTTAGGGCTCGGTTTAGGGTACAGGTTAGGATTAGGGTACGCGTTAGGGTTAGGGTAGGGGTTAGGGTTAGTGTACGCGTTCGGGTGAGGGTAGTTATTAAACCTATCCCACTCTCTAGATACCCCTTAGCACGTACAGGAATATTATTGGGGGTCCAGCCATGGAGAAGAGTTTAGACACTAGGAGAAGATAAGGAACACACCCATTATCAAGAAATCACATTAGGATTCTCTTTTTAACCTGTTCCTTAAAACACTAGTGCTTAGGAAATCTATTGGAGGCAGAAGCAGTCAAGGGTAGCTTAGGGTTAGGGTTAGGGTTAGGGTGAGGGTTAGGGTACGGCTTAGGGTACGGGTTCGGGGAGGGGTTCGGATAGGGCGTAGGCTATGGGTTAGGGTTAGTGTTAGGGTTAGTGTTAGGGTTAGGGCTCGGTTTAGGGTACGGGTTAGGATTAGGGTACGCGTTAGGGTTAGGGTAGGGGTTAGGGTTAGGGTATGCGATAGGGTGAGGTTAGTTATTAAACCTATCCCACTCTCTAGATACCCCTTAGCACCTAAAGGAATATTATTTGGGGGTCCAGCCATGGAGAAGAGTTTAGACACTAGGAGAAGATAAGGAACACACCCATTATCAAGAAATCACATTAGGATTCTCTTTTTAACCTGTTCCTTAAAACACTAGTGCTTAGGAAATCTATTGGAGGCAGAAGCCGTCAAGGGTAGCTTAGGGTTAGGGTTAGGGTTAGGGTGAGGGTTAGGGTACGGCTTAGGGTACGGGTTCGGGGAGGGGTTCGGATAGGCCGTAGGGTATGGTTTAGGGTTAGGGTTAGGGTTAGTGTTAGGGTTAGGGCTCGGTTTAGGGTACGGGTTAGGATTAGGGTACGCGTTAGTGTTAGGGTAGTGGTTAGAGTTAGGGTACGCTTTAGGGTGAGGGTAGTTATTAAACCTATCCCACTCTCTAGATACCCCTTAGCACATAAAGGAATATTATTTGGGGGTCCAGCCATGGAGAAGAGTTTAGACACTAGGAGAAGATAAGGAACACACCCATTATCAAGAAATCACCATATGATTCTCTTTTTAAACTGTTCCTTAAAACACTAGTGCTTAGGAAATCTATTGGAGGCAGAAGCAGTCAAGGGTAGCTTAGGGTTAGGGTTAGGGTTAGGGTGAGGGTTAGGGTACGGCTTAGGGTACGGGTTCGGGGAGGGGTTCCGGTAGGGCGTAGGCTATGGGTTAGGGTTAGTGTTAGGGTTAGTGTTAGGGTTAGGGCTCGGTTTAGGGTACGGGTTAGGATTAGGGTACGCGTTAGGGTTAGGGTAGGGGTTAGGGTTAGGGTATGCGATAGGGTGAGGTTAGTTATTAAACCTATCCCACTCTCTAGATACCCCTTAGCACTTAAAGGAATATTATTTGGGGGTCCAGCCATGGAGAAGAGTTTAGACACTAGGAGAAGATAAGGAACACACCCATTATCAAGAAATCACATTAGGATTCTCTTTTTAACCTGTTCCTTAAAACACTAGTGCTTAGGAAATCTATTGGAGGCAGAAGCAGTCAAGGGTAGCTTAGGGTTAGGGTTAGGGTTAGGGTGAGGGTTAGGGTACGGCTTACGATACGGGTTCGGGGAGGGGTTCGGGTAGGGCGTAGGGTATGGGTTAGCGTTAGGGTTAGGGCTAGTGTTAGGGTTAGGGCTCGGTTTAGGGTACGGGTTAGGATTAGGGTACGCGTTAGGGTTAGGGTAGGCGTTAGGGTTAGGGTACGCGTTAGGGTGAGGGTAGTTATTAAACCTATCCCACTCTCTAGATACCCCTTAGCACGTAAAGGAATATTATTTGGGGGTCCAGCCATGGAGAAGAGTTTAGACACGAGGAGAAGATAAGGAACACACCCATTATCAAGAAATCACATTAGGATTCTCTTTTTAACCTGTTCCTTAAAACACTAGTGCTTAGGAAATCTATTGGAGGCAGAAGCCGTCAAGGGTAGCTTAGGGTTAGGGTTAGGGTTAGGGTGAGGGTTAGGGTACGGTTTAGGGTACGGGTTCAGGGAGGGGTTCGGGTAGGGCGTAGGGTATGGGTTAGGGTTAGGGTTAGAGTTAGTGTTAGGGTTAGGGCTCGGTTTAGGGTACGGGTTAGGATTAGGGTACGCGCTAGGGTTAGGGTAGGGGTTAGGGTTAGGGTACGCGTTAGGGTGAGGGTAGTTATTAAACCTATCACACTCTCTAGATAACCCTTAGCACATAAAGGAATATTATTTGGGGGTCCAGCCATGGAGAAGAGTTTAGACACGAGGAGAAGATAAGGAACACACCCATTATCAAGAAATCACATTAGGATTCTCTTTTTAACATGTTCCTTAAAACACTAGTGCTTAGGAAATCTCTTGGAGGCAGAAGCCGTCAAGGGTAGCTTAGGGTTAGGGTTAGGGTTAGGGTGAGGGTTAGGGTACGGCTTAGGGTACGGTTTAGGGGAGGGGTTCGGGTAGGGCGTAGGGTATGGGTTAGGGTTAGGGTTAGGGCTCGGTTTAGGGTACAGGTTAGGATTAGAGTACGCGTTAGGGTTAGGGTAGGGGTTAGGGTTAGTGTACGCGTTCGGGTGAGGGTAGTTATTAAACCTATCCCACTCTCTAGATACCCCTTAGCACGTACAGGAATATTATTGGGGGTCCAGCCATGGAGAAGAGTTTAGACACTAGGAGAAGATAAGGAACACACCCATTATCAAGAAATCACATTAGGATTCTCTTTTTAACCTGTTCCTTAAAACACTAGTGCTTAGGAAATCTATTGGAGGCAGAAGCAGTCAAGGGTAGCTTAGGGTTAGGGTTAGGGTTAGGGTGAGGGTTAGGGTATGGCTTAGGGTACGGGTTCGGGGAGGGGTTCGGGTAGGGCGTAGGGTATGGGTTAGGGTTAGGGTTAGTGTTAGTGTTAGGGTTAGGGCTCGGTTGAGGGTACGGGTTAGGATTAGGGTACGCGTTAGTGTTAGGGCAGGGGTTAGGTTTAGGGTACGCGTTAGGGTGGGGGTAGTTATTAAACCTATCACACTCTCTAGATACCCCTTAGCACGTAAAGGAATATTATTTGGGGGTCCAGCCATGGAGAAGAGTTTAGACACGAGGAGAAGATAAGGAACACACCCATTATCAAGAAATCACATTAGGATTCTCTTTTTAACCTGTTCCTTAAAACACTAGTGCTTAGGAAATCTATTGGAGGCAGAAGCAGTCAAGGGTAGCTTAGGGTTAGGGTTAGGGTTAGGGTGAGGGTTAGGGTACGGCTTAGGGTACGGGTTCGGGGAGGGGTTCGGGTAGGCCGTAGGGTATGGGTTAGGGTTAGGGTTAGGGTTAGTTTTAGGGTTAGGGCTCGGTTTAGGGTACGGGTTAGGATCAGGGTACGCGTTAGTGTTAGGGTAGTGGTTAGAGTTAGGGTACGCTTTAGGGTGAGGTTAGTTATTAAACCTATCCCACTCTCTAGATACCCCTTAGCACGTAAAGGAATATTATTTGGGGGTCCAGCCATGGAGAAGAGTTTAGACACTAGGAGAAGATAAGGAACACACCCATTATCAAGAAATCACCATATGATTCTCTTTTTAAACTGTTCCTTAAAACACTAGTGCTTAGGAAATCTATTGGAGGCAGAAGCAGTCAAGGGTAGCTTAGGGTTAGGGTTAGGGTTAGGGTGAGGGTTAGGGTACGGCTTAGGGTACGGGTTCGGGGAGGGGTTCCGGTAGGGCGTAGGCTATGGGTTAGGGTTAGTGTTAGGGTTAGTGTTAGGGTTAGGGCTCGGTTTAGGGTACGGGTTAGGATTAGGGTACGCGTTAGGGTTAGGGTAGGGGTTAGGGTTAGGGTATGCGATAGGGTGAGGTTAGTTATTAAACCTATCCCACTCTCTAGATACCCCTTAGCACGTAAAGGAATATTATTTGGGGGTCCAGCCATGGAGAAGAGTTTAGACACTAGGAGAAGATAAGGAACACACCCATTATCAAGAAATCACATTAGGATTCTCTTTTTAACCTGTTCCTTAAAACACTAGTGCTTAGGAAATCTATTGGAGGCAGAAGCCGTCAAGGGTAGCTTAGGGTTAGGGTTAGGGTTAGGGTGAGGGTTAGGGTACGGCTTACGATACCGGTTCGGGGAGGGGTTCGGGTAGGGCGTAGGGTATGGGTTAGGGTTAGGGTTAGGGCTAGTGTTAGGGTTAGGGCTCGGTTTAGGGTACGGGTTAGGATTAGGGTATGCGTTAGGGTTAGGGTAGGGGTTAGGGTTAGGGTACGCGTTAGGGTGAGGGTAGTTATTAAACCTATCACACTCTCTAGATACCCCTTAGCACGTAAAGGAATATTATTTGGGGGTCCAGCCATGGAGAAGAGTTTAGACACGAGGAGAAGATAAGGAACACACCCATTATCAAGAAATCACATTAGGATACTCTTTTTAACATGTTCCTTAAAACACTAGTGCTTAGGAAATCTCTTGGAGGCAGAAGCCGTCAAGGGTAGCTTAGGGTTAGGGTTAGGGTTAGGGTGAGGGTTAGGGTACGTCTTAGGGTACGGTTTCGGGGAGGTGTTCGGGTAGGGCGTAGGGTATGGGTTAGGGTTAGGGTTAGGGCTCGGTTTAGGGTACAGGTTAGGATTAGGGTACGCGTTAGGGTTAGGGTAGGGGTTAGGTTTAGTGTACGCGTTCGGGTGAGGGTAGTTATTAAACCTATCCCACTCTCTAGATACCCCTTAGCACGTACAGGAATATTATTGGGGGTCCAGCCATGGAGAAGAGTTTAGACACTAGGAGAAGATAAGGAACACTCCCATTATCACGAAATCACATTAGGATTCTCTTTTTAACCTGTTCCTTAAAACACTAGTGCTTAGGAAATCTATTGGAGGCAGAAGCAGTCAAGGGCAGCTTAGGGTTAGGGTTAGGGTTAGGGTGAGGGTTAGGGTATTGCTTAGGGTACGGGTTCGGGGAGGGATTCGGGTAGGGCGTAGGGTATGGGTTAGGGTTAGGGTTAGGGCTAGTGTTAGGGTTAGGGCTCGGTTTAGGGTACGGATTAGGATTAGGGTACGCGTTAGGGTTAGGGTAGGGGTTAGGGTTAGGGTTCGCATTAGGGTGAGGGTAGTTCTTAAACCTATCCCACTCTCTAGATACCCCTTAGCACGTAAAGGAATATTATTTGGGGGTCCAGCCATGGAGAAGAGTTTAGACACGAGGAGAAAATAAGGAACACACCCATTATCAAGAAATCACATTAGGATTCTCTTTTTAACCTGTTCCTTAAAACACTAGTGCTTAGGAAATCTATTGGAGGCAGAAGCAGTCAAGGGTAGCTTAGGGTTAGGGTTAGGGTTAGTGTGAGGGTTAGGGTACGGCTTAGGTACGGGTTCGGGGAGGGGTTCGGGTAGGGCGTAGGGTATGGTTTAGGGTTAGGGTTAGGGCTCGTGTTAGAGTTAGGGCTCGGTTTAGGGTACGTGTTAGGATTAGGGTACGCGTTAGGGTTAGGGTAGGGGTTAGGGTTAGGGTACGCGTTAGGGTGAGGCTAGTTATTAAACCTATCACACTCTCTAGATAACCCTTAGCACATAAAGGAATATTATTTGGGGGTCCAGCCATGGAGAAGAGTTTAGACACGAGGAGAAGATAAGGAACACACCCATTATCAAGAAATCACATTAGGATTCTCTTTTTAACATGTTCCTTAAAACACTAGTGCTTAGGAAATCTCTTGGAGGCAGAAGCCGTCAAGGGTAGCTTAGGGTTAGGGTTAGGGTTAGGGTGAGGGTTAGGGTACGTCTTAGGGTACGGTTTCGGGGACGGGTTCGGGTAGGGCGTAGGGTATGGGTTAGGGTTAGGGTTAGGGCTCGGTTTAGGGTACAGGTTAGGATTAGGGTACGCGTTAGGGTTAGGGTAGGGGTTAGGGTTAGTGTACGCGTTCGGGTGAGGGTAGTTATTAAACCTATCCCACTCTCTAGATACCCCTTAGCACGTACAGGAATATTATTGGGGGTCCAGCCATGGAGAAGAGTTTAGACACTAGGAGAAGATAAGGAACACTCCCATTATCACGAAATCTCATTAGGATTCTCTTTTTAACCTGTTCCTTAAAACACTAGTGCTTAGGAAATCTATTGGAGGCAGAAGCAGTCAAGGGTAGCTTAGGGTTAGGGTTAGGGTTAGGGTGAGGGTTAGGGTATTGCTTAGGGTACGGGTTCGGGGAGGGATTCAGGTAGGGCGTAGGGTATGGGTTAGGGTTAGGGTTAGGGCTAGTGTTAGGGTTAGGGCTCGGTTTAGGGTACGGGTTAGGATTAGGGTACGCGCTAGGGTTAGGGTAGGGGTTAGGATTAGGGTACGCGTTAGGGTGAGGGTAGTTATTAAACCTATAACACTCTCTAGATACCCCTTAGCACATAAAGGAATATTATTTGGGGGTCCAGCCATGGAGAAGAGTTTAGACACGAGGAGAAGATAAGGAACACACCCATTATCAAGAAATCACATTAAGATTCTCTTTTTAACATGTTCCTTAAAACACTAGTGCTTAGGAAATCTATTGGAGGCAGAAGCCGTCAAGGGTAGCTTAGGGTTAGGGTTAGGGTTAGGGTGAGGGTTAGGGTACGGCTTAGGGTACGGGTTCGGGGAGGGGTTCGGGTAGGGCGTAGGGTATGGGTTAGGGTTAGGGTTAGGGCTCGGTTTAGGGTACAGGTTAGGATTAGGGTACGCGTTAGGGTTAGGGTAGGGTTTAGGGTTAGTGTACGCGTTCGGGTGAGGGTAGTTATTAAACCTATCCCACTCTCTAGATACCCCTTAGCACGTACAGGAATATTATTGGGGGTCCAGCCATGGAGAAGAGTTTAGACACTAGGAGAAGATAAGGAACACTCCCATTATCAAGAAATCACATTAGGCTTCTCTTTTTAACCTGTTCCTTAAAACACTAGTGCTTAGGAAATCTATTGGAGGCAGAAGCCGTCAAGGGTAGCTTAGGGTTAGGGTTAGGGTTAGGGTGAGGGTTAGGGTACGGCTTAGGGTACGGGTTCGGGGAGGGGTTCGGGTAGGGCGTAGGGTATGGGTTAGGGTTAGGGTTAGGGTTAGTGTTAGGGTTAGGGCTCGGTTTAGGGTACGGGTTAGGATTAGGGTACGCGTTAATGTTAGGGTAGGTGTTAGGGTTAGGGTACGCGATAGGGTGAGGTTAGTTATTAAACCTATCCCACTCTCTAGATACCCCTTAGTACGTAAAGGAATATTATTTGGGGGTCCAGCCATGGAGAAGAGATTAGACACTAGGAGAAGATAAGGAACACACCCATTATCAAGAAATCACATTAGGATTCTCTTTTTAACCTGTTCCTTAAAACACTAGTGCTTAGGAAATCTATTGGAGGCAGAAGCAGTCAAGGGTAGCTTAGGGTTAGGGTTAGGGTTAGGGTGAGGGTTAGGGTATGGCTTAGGGTACGGGTTCGGGGAGGGGTTCGGGGAGGGCGTAGGGTATGGGTTAGGGTTAGGGTTAGGGTTAGTGTTAGGGTTAGGGCTCGGTTTAGGGTACGGGTTAGGATTAGGGTACGCGTTAGGGTTAGGGTAGGGGTTAGGGTTAGGGTACGCATTAGGGTGGGGTTAGTTATTAAACCTATCCCACTCTCTAGATACCCCTTAGCACGTAAAGGACTACTATTTGGGGGTCCAGCCATGGAGAAGAGTTTAGACACGAGGAGAATATAAGGAACACACCCATTATCAAGAAATCACAATGTGATTCTCTTTTTAAACTGTTCCTTAAAACACTAGTGCTTAGGAAATCTATTGGAGGCAGAAGCCGTCAAGGGTAGCTTAGGGTTAGGGTTAGGGTTAGGGTGAGGGTTAGGGTACCGTTTAGGGTACGGGTTCAGGGAGGGGTTCGGGTAGGGCGTAGGGTATGGGTTAGGGTTAGGGTTAGAGTTAGTGTTAGGGTTAGGGCTCGGTTTAGGGTACGGGTTAGGATTAGGGTACGCGCTAGGGTTAGGGTAGGGGTTAGGGTTAGGGTACGCGTTAGGGTGAGGGTAGTTATTAAACCTATCACACTCTCTAGATACCCCTTAGCACATAAAGGAATATTATTTGGGGGTCCAGCCATGGAGAAGAGTTTAGACACGAGGAGAAGATAAGGAACACACCCATTATCAAGGAATCACATTAGGATTCTCTTTTTAACATGTTCCTTAAAACACTAGTGCTTAGGAAATCTATTGGAGGCAGAAGCCGTCAAGGGTAGCTTAGGGTTAGGGTTAGGGTTAGGGTGAGGGTTAGGGTACGGCTTAGGGTACGGGTTCGGGGAGGGGTTCGGGTAGGGCGTAGGGTATGGGTTAGGGTTAGGGTTAGGGCTCGGTTTAGGGTACAGGTTAGGATTAGGGTACGCGTTAGGGTTAGGGTAGGGGTTAGGGTTAGTGTACGCGTTCGGGTGAGGGTAGTTATTAAACCTATCCCACTCTCTAGATACCCCTTAGCACGTACAGGAATATTATTGGGGGTCCAGCCATGGAGAAGAGTTTAGCCACTAGGAGAAGATAAGGAACACACCCATTATCAAGAAATCACATTAGGATTCTCTTTTTAACCTGTTCCTTAAAACACTAGTGCTTAGGAAATCTATTGGAGGCAGAAGCAGTCAAGGGTAGCTTAGGGTTAGGGTTAGGGTTAGGGTGAGGGTTAGGGTATGTCTTAGGGTACGGGTTCGGGGAGGGGTTCGGGTAGGGCGTAGGGTATGGGTTAGTGTTAGGGTTAGGGCTAGTGTTAGGGTTAGGGCTCGGTTTAGGGTACAGGTTAGGATTAGGGTACGCGTTAGGGTTAGGGTAGGGGTTAGGGTTAGTGTACGCGTTAGGGTGAGGGTAGTTATTAAACCTATCCCACTCTCTAGATACCCCTTAGCACGTACAGTAATATTATTGGGGGTCCAGCCATGGAGAAGAGTTTAGACACTAAGAGAAGATAAGGAACACACCCATTATCAAGAAAACACATTAGGATTCTCTTTTTAACCTGTTCCTTAAAACACTAGTGCTTAGGAAATCTATTGGAGGCAGAAGCCGTCAAGGGTAGCTTAGGGTTAGGGTTAGGGTTAGGGTGAGGGTTAGGGTACGGCTTAGGGTACGGGTTCGGGCAGGGTTTCGGGTAGGGCGTAGGGTATGGGTTAGGGTTAGGGTTAGGGTTAGTGTTAGGGTTAGGGCTCGGTTTAGGGTACGGGTTAGGATTAGGGTACTCGTTAGGGTTAGGGTAGCGGTTAGGGTTAGTGTACGCGTTAGGGTGAGGGTAGTTATTAAACCTATCCCACTCTCTAGATACCCCTTAGCACGTAAAGGAATATTATTTGGGGGTCCAGCCATGGAGAAGAGTTTAGACACTAGGAGAAGATAAGGAACACACCCATTATCAAGAAATCACATTAGGATTCTCTTTTTAACCTGTTCCTTAAAACACTAGTGCTTAGGAAATCTATTGGAGGCAGAAGCCGTCAAGGGTAGCTTAGGGTTAGGGTTAGGGTTAGGGTGAGTGTTAGGGTACGGCTTACGATACGGGTTCGGGGAGGGGTTCGGGTAGGGCGTAGGGTATGGTTTAGGGTTAGGGTTAGGGCTAGTGTTAGGGTTAGGGCTCGGTTTAGGGTACGGGTTAGGATTAGGGTATGCGTTAGGGTTAGGGTAGGGGTTAGGGTTAGGATACGCTTTAGAGTGAGGGTAGTTATTAAACCTATCCCACTCTCTAGATACCCCTTAGCACGTAAAGGAATATTATTTGTGGGTCCAGCCATGGAGAAGGGTGTAGACACTAGGAGAATATAAGGAACACACCCATTATCAAGAAATCACAATATGATTCTCTTTTTAAACTGTTCCTTAAAACACTAGTGCTTAGGAAATCTATTGGAGGCAGAAGCAGTCAAGGGTAGCTTAGGGTTAGGGTTAGGGTTAGGGTGAGGGTTAGGGTACGGCTTAGGGTACGGGTTCGGGGAGGGTTTCGGGTAGGGCGTAGGGTATGGGTTAGGGTTAGGGTTAGGGTTAGTGTTAGGGTTAGGGCTCGGTTTAGGGTACGGGTTAGGATTAGGGTACTCGTTAGGGTTAGGGTAGCGGTTAGGGTTAGGGTACGCGTTAGGGTGAGGGTAGTTATTAAACCTATCACACTCTCTAGATACCCCTTAGCACATAAAGGAATATTATTTGGGTGTCCAGCCATGTTGAAGAGTTTAGACACGAGGAGAAGATAAGGAACACACCCATTATCAAGAAATCACATTAGGATTCTCTTTTTAACCTGTTCCTTAAAACACTAGTGATTAGGAAATCTATTGGAGGCAGAAGCCGTCAAGGGTAGCTTAGTGTTAGGGTTAGGGTTAGGGTGAGGGTTAGGGTACGGGTTCAGGGAGGGGTTCGTGTAGGGCGTAGGGTATGGGTTAGGATTAGGGTTAGAGTTAGTGTTAGGGTTAGGGCTCGGTTTAGGGTACAGGTTAGGATTAGGGTACGCGTTAGGGTTAGGGTAGGGGTTAGGGTTAGTGTACGCGTTCGGGTGAGGGTAGTTATTAAACCTATCCCACTCTCTAGATACCCCTTAGCACGTACAGGAATATTATTGGGGGTCCAGCCATGGAGAAGAGTTTAGACACTAGGAGAAGATAAGGAACACACCCATTATCAAGAAATCACATTAGGATTCTCTTTTTAACCTGTTCCTTAAAACACTAGTGCTTAGGAAATCTATTGGAGGCAGAAGCAGTCAAGGGTAGCTTAGGGTTAGGGTTAGGGTTAGGGTGAGGGTTAGGGTATGGCTTAGGGTTAGGGTTAGGGTTAGGGTTAGGGTTAGGGTTAGGGTTAGGGTTAGGGTTAGGGTTAGGGTTAGGGTAGGGGTTAGGGTTAGGGTACGCGTTCGGGTGAGGGTAGTTATTAAACCTATCCCACTCTCTAGATACCCCTTAGCACGTACAGGAATATTATTGGGGGTCCAGCCATGGAGAAGTGTTTAGACACTAGGAGAAGATAAGGAACACACCCATTATCACGAAATCACATTAGGATTCTCTTTTTAACCTGTTCCTTAAAACCCTAGTGCTTAGGAAATCTATTGGAGGCAGAAGCAGTCAAGGGTAGCTTAGGGTTAGGGTTAGGGTTAGGGTGAGGGTTAGGGTACCGTTTAGGGTACGGGTTCAGGGAGGGGTTCGGGTAGGGCGTAGGGTATGGGTTAGGGTTAGGGTTAGAGTTAGTGTTAGGGTTAGGGCTCGGTTTAGGGTACGGGTTAGGATTAGGGTACGCGCTAGGGTTAGGGTAGGGGTTAGGGTTAGGGTACGCGTTAGGGTGAGGGTAGTTATTAAACCTATCACACTCTCTAGATACCCCTTAGCACATAAAGGAATATTATTTGGGGGTCCAGCCATGGAGAAGAGTTTAGACACGAGGAGAAGATAAGGAACACACCCATTATCAAGGAATCACATTAGGATTCTCTTTTTAACATGTTCCTTAAAACACTAGTGCTTAGGAAATCTATTGGAGGCAGAAGCCGTCAAGGGTAGCTTAGGGTTAGGGTTAGGGTTAGGGTGAGGGTTAGGGTACGGCTTAGGGTACGGGTTCAGGGAGGGGTTCGGGTAGGGCGTAGGGTATGGGTTAGGGTTAGGGTTAGGGCTCGGTTTAGGGTACAGGTTAGGATTAGGGTACGCGTTAGGGTTAGGGTAGGGGTTAGGGTTAGTGTACGCGTTCGGGTGAGGGTAGTTATTAAACCTATCCCACTCTCTAGATACCCCTTAGCACGTACAGGAATATTATTGGGGGTCCAGCCATGGAGAAGAGTTTAGACACTAGGAGAAGATAAGGAACACACCCATTATCAAGAAATCACATTAGGATTCTCTTTTTAACCTGTTCCTTAAAACACTAGTGCTTAGGAAATCTATTGGAGGCAGAAGCAGTCAAGGGTAGCTTAGGGTTAGGGTTAGGGTTAGGGTGAGGGTTAGGGTATGTCTTAGGGTACGGGTTCGGGGAGGGGTTCGGGTAGGGCGTAGGGTATGGGTTAGTGTTAGGGTTAGGGCTAGTGTTAGGGTTAGGGCTCGGTTTAGGGTACAGGTTAGGATTAGGGTACGCGTTAGGGTTAGGGTAGGGGTTAGGGTTAGTGTACGCGTTAGGGTGAGGGTAGTTATTAAACCTATCCCACTCTCTAGATACCCCTTAGCACGTACAGTAATATTATTGGGGGTCCAGCCATGGAGAAGAGTTTAGACACTAAGAGAAGATAAGGAACACACCCATTATCAAGAAAACACATTAGGATTCTCTTTTTAACCTGTTCCTTAAAACACTAGTGCTTAGGAAATCTATTGGAGGCAGAAGCCGTCAAGGGTAGCTTAGGGTTAGGGTTAGGGTTAGGGTGAGGGTTAGGGTACGGCTTAGGGTACGGGTTCGGGGAGGGTTTCGGGTAGGGCGTAGGGTATGGGTTAGGGTTAGGGTTAGGGTTAGTGTTAGGGTTAGGGCTCGGTTTAGGGTACGGGTTAGGATTAGGGTACTCGTTAGGGTTAGGGTAGCGGTTAGGGTTAGTGTACGCGTTAGGGTGAGGGTAGTTATTAAACCTATCCCACTCTCTAGATACCCCTTAGCACGTAAAGGAATATTATTTGGGGGTCCAGCCATGGAGAAGAGTTTAGACACTAGGAGAAGATAAGGAACACACCCATTATCAAGAAATCACATTAGGATTCTCTTTTTAACCTGTTCCTTAAAACACTAGTGCTTAGGAAATCTATTGGAGGCAGAAGCCGTCAAGGGTAGCTTAGGGTTAGGGTTAGGGTTAGGGTGAGTGTTAGGGTACGGCTTACGATACGGGTTCGGGGAGGGGTTCGGGTAGGGCGTAGGGTATGGTTTAGGGTTAGGGTTAGGGCTAGTGTTAGGGTTAGGGCTCGGTTTAGGTTACGGGTTAGGATTAGGGTATGCGTTAGGGTTAGGGTAGGGGTTAGGGTTAGGATACGCTTTAGAGTGAGGGTAGTTATTAAACCTATCCCACTCTCTAGATACCCCTTAGCACGTAAAGGAATATTATTTGTGGGTCCAGCCATGGAGAAGGGTTTAGACACTAGGAGAATATAAGGAACACACCCATTATCAAGAAATCACAATATGATTCTCTTTTTAAACTGTTCCTTAAAACACTAGTGCTTAGGAAATCTATTGGAGGCAGAAGCAGTCAAGGGTAGCTTAGGGTTAGGGTTAGGGTTAGGGTGAGGGTTAGGGTACGGCTTAGGGTACGGGTTCGGGGAGGGTTTCGGGTAGGGCGTAGGGTATGGGTTAGGGTTAGGGTTAGGGTTAGTGTTAGGGTTAGGGCTCGGTTTAGGGTACGGGTTAGGATTAGGGTACTCGTTAGGGTTAGGGTAGCGGTTAGGGTTAGGGTACGCGTTAGGGTGAGGGTAGTTATTAAACCTATCACACTCTCTAGATACCCCTTAGCACATAAAGGAATATTATTTGGGTGTCCAGCCATGTTGAAGAGTTTAGACACGAGGAGAAGATAAGGAACACACCCATTATCAAGAAATCACATTAGGATTCTCTTTTTAACCTGTTCCTTAAAACACTAGTGATTAGGAAATCTATTGGAGGCAGAAGCCGTCAAGGGTAGCTTAGTGTTAGGGTTAGGGTTAGGGTGAGGGTTAGGGTACGGTTTAGGGTACGGGTTCAGGGAGGGGTTCGTGTAGGGCGTAGGGTATGGGTTAGGATTAGGGTTAGAGTTAGTGTTAGGGTTAGGGCTCGGTTTAGGGTACAGGTTAGGATTAGGGTACGCGTTAGGGTTAGGGTAGGGGTTAGGGTTAGTGTACGCGTTCGGGTGAGGGTAGTTATTAAACCTATCCCACTCTCTAGATACCCCTTAGCACGTACAGGAATATTATTGGGGGTCCAGCCATGGAGAAGAGTTTACACACTAGGAGAAGATAAGGAACACACCCATTATCAAGAAATCACATTAGGATTCTCTTTTTAACCTGTTCCTTAAAACACTAGTGCTTAGGAAATCTATTGGAGGCAGAAGCAGTCAAGGGTAGCTTAGGGTTAGGGTTAGGGTTAGGGTGAGGGTTAGGGTATGGCTTAGGGTTAGGGTTAGGGTTAGGGTTAGGGTTAGGGTTAGGGTTAGGGTTAGGGTTAGGGTTAGGGTTAGGGTAGGGGTTAGGGTTAGGGTACGCGTTCGGGTGAGGGTAGTTATTAAACCTATCCCACTCTCTAGATACCCCTTAGCACGTACAGGAATATTATTGGGGGTCCAGCCATGGAGAAGAGTTTAGACACTAGGAGAAGATAAGGAACACACCCATTATCACGAAATCACATTAGGATTCTCTTTTTAACCTGTTCCTTAAAACCCTAGTGCTTAGGAAATCTATTGGAGGCAGAAGCCGTCAAGGGTAGCTTAGGGTTAGGGTTAGGGTTAGGGTGAGGGTTAGGGTACGGTTTAGGGTACGGGTTCAGGGAGGAGTTCGGGTAGGGCGTAGGGTATGGGTTATGGTTAGGGTTAGAGTTAGTGTTAGGGTTAGGGCTCGGTTTAGGGTACGGGTTAGGATTAGGGTACGCGCTAGGGTTAGGGTAGGGGTTAGGGTTAGGGTATGCGTTAGGGTCAGGGTAGTTATTAAACCTATCACACTCTCTAGATACCCCTTAGCACATAAAGGAATATTATTTGGGGGACCAGCCATGGAGAAGAGTTTAGACACGAGGAGAAGACAAGGAACACACCCATTATCAAGAAATCACATTAGGATTCTATTTTTAACATGTTCCTTAAAACACTAGTGCTTAGGAAATCTATTGGAGGTAGAAGCAGTCAAGGGTAGCTTAGGGTTAGGGTTAGGGTTAGGGTGAGGGTTAGGGTACGGCTTAGGGTACGGGTTCGGGGAGGTGTTCGGGTAGGGCGTAGGGTATGGGTTAGGGTTAGGGTTAGGGCTAGTGTTAGGGTTAGGGCTCGGTTTAGGGTACGGGTTAGGATTAGGGTATGCGTTAGGGTTAGGGTAGGGGTTAGGATTAGTGTACGCGTTAGGGTGAGGGTAGTTCTTAAACCTATCCCACTCTCTAGATACCCCTTAGCACGTACAGGAATATTATTGGGGGTCCAGCCATGGAGAAGAGTTTAGACACTAGGAGAACATAAGGAACACACCCATTATCACGAAATCACATTAGGATTCTCTTTTTAACCTGTTCCTTAAAACACTAGTGCTTAGGAAATCTATTGGAGGCAGAAGCAGTCAAGGGTAGCTTAGGGTTAGGGTTAGGGTTAGGGTGAGGGTTAGGGTATGGCTTAGTGTACGGGTTCGGGGAGGGGTTCGGGTAGGGCGTAGGGTATGGGTTAGGGTTAGGGTTAGGGTTAGTGTTAGGGTTAGGGCTCGGTTTAGGGTACGGGTTAGGATTAGGGTACGCGTTAGGGTTAGGGTAGGGGTTAGGGTTAGGGTACGCGTTAGGGTGGGGGTAGTTATTAAACCTATCACACTCTCTAGATACCCCTTAGCACGTAAAGGACTATTATTTGGGGGTACAGCCATGGAGAAGAGTTTAGACACGAGGAGAAGATAAGGAACACACCCATTATCAAGAAATCACAATGTGATTCTCTTTTTAACCTGTTCCTTAAAACACTAGTGCTTAGGAAATCTATTGGAGGCAGAAGCAGTCAAGGGTAGCTTAGGGTTAGGGTTAGGGTTAGGGTGAGGGTTGGGGTACGGCTTAGGGTACGGGTTCGGGGAGGGGTTCGGGTAGGGCGTAGGGTATGGGTTAGGGTTAGTGTTAGGGTTAGTGTTAGGGTTAGGGCTCGGTTTAGGGTACGGGTTAGGATTAGGGTACGCGTTAGGGTTAGGGCAGGGGTTAGGGTTAGGGTACGCGTTAGGGTGGGGGTAGTTATTACACCTATCACACTCTCTAGATACCCCTTAGCACGTAAAGGAATATTATTTGGGGGTCCAGCCATGGAGAAGAGTTTAGACACGAGGAGAAGATAAGGAACACACCCATTATCAAGAAATCACATTAGGATTCTCTTTTTAACCTGTTCCTTAAAACACTAGTGCTTAGGAAATCTATTGGAGGCAGAAGCAGTCAAGGGTAGCTTAGGGTTAGGGTTAGGGTTAGGGTGAGGGTTAGGGTACGGCTTAGGGTACGGGTTCGGGGAGGGGTTCGGGTAGGCCGTAGGGTATGGGTTAGGGTTAGGGTTAGGGTTAGTGTTAGGGTTAGGGCTCGGTTTAGGGTACGGGTTAGGATTAGGGTACGCGTTAGTGTTAGGGTAGTGGTTAGAGTTAGGGTACGCTTTAGGGTGAGGGTAGTTATTAAACCTATCCCACTCTCTAGA
This sequence comes from Balaenoptera acutorostrata, assembly GCF_949987535.1. NCBI lineage: Eukaryota > Metazoa > Chordata > Mammalia > Artiodactyla > Balaenopteridae > Balaenoptera > Balaenoptera acutorostrata. The sequence goes on from NW_026645832.1 coordinate 383,296, forward strand.
TACCCCTTAGCACGTAAAGGAATATTATTTGGGGGTCCAGCCATGGAGAAGAGTTTAGACACTAGGAGAAGATAAGGAACACACCCATTATCAAGAAATCACCATATGATTCTCTTTTTAAACTGTTCCTTAAAACACTAGTGCTTAGGAAATCTATTGGAGGCAGAAGCAGTCAAGGGTAGCTTAGGGTTAGGGTTAGGGTTAGGGTGAGGGTTAGGGTACAGCTTAGGGTACGGGTTCGGGGAGGGGTTCGGGTAGGGCGTAGGCTATGGGTTAGGGTTAGTGTTAGGGTTAGTGTTAGGGTTAGGGCTCGGTTTAGGGTACGGGTTAGGATTAGGGTACTCGTTAGGGTTAGGGTAGCGGTTAGGGTTAGGGTACGCGTTAGGGTGAGGGTAGTTATTAAACCTATCACACTCTAGATACCCCTTCGCACGTAAAAGAATATTATTTGGGGGTCCAGCCATGGAGAAGAGTTTAGACACTAGGAGAAGATAAGGAACACACCCATTATCACGAAATCACATTAGGATTCTCTTTTTAACCTGTTCCTTAAAACACTAGTGCTTAGGAAATCTATTGGAGGCAGAAGCAGTCAAGGGTAGCTTAGGGTTAGGGTTAGGGTTAGGGCTAGTGTTAGGGTTAGGGCTCGGTTTAGGGTACGGGTTAGGATTAGGGTACGCGTTAGGGTTAGGGTAGGGGTTAGGGTTAGGGTACGCGTTAGGGTGAGGGTAGTTATTAAACCTATCCCACTCTCTAGATACCCCTTAGCACGTAAAGGAATATTATTTGGGGGTCCAGCCATGGAGAAGAGTTTAGACACGAGGAGAAGATAAGGAACACACCCATTATCAAGAAATCACATTAGGATTCTCTTTTTAACCTGTTCCTTAAAACACTATTGCTTAGTAAATCTATTGGAGGCAGAAGCCGTCAAGGGTAGCTTAGGGTTAGGGTTAGGGTTAGGGTGAGGGTTAGGGTACGGTTTAGGGTACGGGTTCAGGGAGGGGTTCGGGTAGGGCGTAGGGTATGGGTTAGGGTTAGGGTTAGAGTTAGTGTTAGGGTTAGAGTTAGTGTTAGGGTTAGGGCTCGGTTTAGGGTACGGGTTAGGAATAGGGTACGCGCTAGGGTTAGCGTAGGGGTTAGGGTTAGGGTACGCGTTAGGGTGAGGGTAGTTATTAAACCTATCACACTCTCTAGATAACCCTTAGCACATAAAGGAATATTATTTGGGGGTCCAGCCATGGAGAAGAGTTTAGACACGAGGAGAAATAAGGAACACACCCATTATCAAGAAATCACATTAGGATTCTCTTTTTAACATGTTCCTTAAAACACTAGTGCTTAGGAAATCTCTTGGAGGCAGAAGCAGTCAAGGGTAGCTTAGGGTTAGGGTTAGGGTTAGGGCTAGTGTTAGGGTTAGGGCTCGGTTTAGGGTACGGGTTAGGATTAGGGTACGCGTTAGGGTTAGGGTAGGGGTTAGGGTTAGTGTACGCGTTCGGGTGAGGGTAGTTATTAAACCTATCCCACTCTCTAGATACCCCTTAGCACGTACAGGAATATTATTGGGGGTCGAGCCATGGAGAAGAGTTTAGACACTAGGAGAAGATAAGGAACACTCCCATTATCACGAAATCACATTAGGATTCTCTTTTTAACCTGTTCCTTAAAACACTAGTGCTTAGGAAATCTATTGGAGGCAGAAGCAGTCAAGGGTAGCTTAGGGTTAGGGTTAGGGTTAGGGTGAGGGTTAGGGTATTGCTTAGGGTATGGGTTCGGGGAGGTGTTCGGGTAGGGCGTAGGGTATGGGTTAGGGTTAGGGTTAGGGCTAGTGTTAGGGTTAGGGCTCGGTTTAGGGTACGGGTTAGGATTAGGGTACGCGTTAGGGTTAGGGTAGGGGTTAGGGTTAGGGTACGCATTAGGGTGAGGGTAGTTATTAAACCTATCCCACTCTCTAGATACCCCTTAGCACGTAAAGGAATATTATTTGGGGGTCCAGCCATGGAGAAGAGTTTAGACACTAGGAGAAGATAAGGAACACACCCATTATCACGAAATCACATTAGGATTCTCTTTTTAACCTGTTCCTTAAAACACTAGTGCTTAGGAAATCTATTGGAGGCAGAAGCAGTCAAGGGTAGCTTAGGGTTAGGGTTAGGGTTAGGGTGAGGGTTAGGGTACGGCTTAGGGTACGGGTTCGGGGAGGGGTTCGGGTAGGGCATAGGGTATGGGTTAGGGTTAGGGTTAGGGCTCGGTTTAGGGTACAGGTTAGGATTAGGGTACGCGTTAGGGTTAGGGTAGGGGTTAGGGTTAGTGTACGCGTTCGGGTGAGGGTAGTTATTAAACCTAACCCACTCTCTAGATACCCCTTAGCACGTACAGGAATATTATTGGGGGTCCAGCCATGGAGAAGAGTTTAGACACTAGGAGAAGATAAGGAACACTCCCATTATCACAAAATCACATTAGGATTCTCTTTTTAACCTGTTCCTTAAAACACTAGTGCTTAGGAAATCTATTGGAGGCAGAAGCCGTCAAGAGTAGCTTAGGGTTAGGGTTAGGGTTAGGGTGAGGGTTAGGGTACGGCTTAGGGTACGGGTTCGGGGAGAGGTTCGGGTAGGGCGTAGGCTATGGGTTAGGGTTAGGGTTAGGGTTAGTGTTAGGGTTAGGGCTCGGTTTAGGGTACGGGTTAGGATTAGGGTACGCGTTAGTGTTAGGGTAGGTGTTAGGGTTAGGGTACGCGATAGGGTGAGGTTAGTTATTAAACCTATCCCACTCTCTAGATACCCCTTAGTACGTAAAGGAATATTATTTGGGGGTCCAGCCATGGAGAAGAGTTTAGACACTAGGAGAAGATAAGGAACACACCCATTATCAAGAAATCACATTAGGATTCTCTTTTTAAACTGTTCCTTAAAACACTAGTGCTTAGGAAATCTATTGGAGGCAGAAGCAGTCAAGGGTAGCTTAGGGTTAGGGTTAGGGTTAGGGTGAGGGTTGGGGTACGGCTTAGGGTACGGGTTCGGGGAGGGGTTCGGGTAGGGCGTAGGGTATGGGTTAGGGTTAGGGTTAGGGCTAGTGGTAGGGTTAGGGCTCGGTTTAGGGTACGGGTTAGGATTAGGGTACGCGTTAGGGTTAGGGTAGGGGTTAGGGTTAGGGTACGCGTTAGGGAGAGGGTAGTTATTAAACCTATCCCACTCTCTAGATACCCCTTAGCACGTAAAGGAATATTATTTGGGGGTCCAGCCATGGAGAAGAGTTTAGACACGAGGAGAAGATAAGGAACACACCCATTATCAAGAAATCACATTAGGATTCTCTTTTTAACCTGTTCCTTAAAACACTAGTGCTTAGGAAATCTATTGGAGGCAGAAGCCGTCAAGGGTAGCTTAGGGTTAGGGTTAGGGTTAGGGTGAGGGTTAGGGTACGGTTTAGGGTACGGGTTCAGTGAGGGGTTCGGGTAGGGCGTAGGGTATGGGTTAGGGTTAGGGTTAGAGTTAGTGTTAGGGTTAGAGTTAGTGTTAGGGTTAGGGCTCGGTTTAGGGTACGGGTTAGGATTAGGGTACGCGCTAGGGTTAGGGTAGCGGTTAGGGTTAGGGTACGCGTTAGGGTGAGGGTAGTTATTAAACCTATCCCACTCTCTAGATACCCCTTAGCACGTATAGGAATATTATTTGGGGGTCCAGCCATGGAGAAGAGTTCAGACACTAGGAGAAGTTAAGGAACACACCCATTATCACGGAATCACATTAGGATTCTCTTTTTAACCTGTTCCTTAAAACACTAGTGCTTAGGAAATCTATTGGAGGCAGAAGCAGTCAAGGGTAGCTTAGGGTTAGGGTTAGGGTTAGGGTGAGGTTTAGGGTATGGCTTAGGGTACGGGTTCGGGGAGGGGTTCGGGTAGGGCGTAGGGTATGTGTTAGGGTTAGGGTTAGGGTTAGTGTTAGGGTTAGGGCTCGGTTTAGGGTACGGGTTAGGATTAGGGTACGCGTTAGGGTTAGGGTAGGGGTTAGGGTTAGGGTACGTGCTAGGGTGGGGGTAGTTATTAAACCTATCACACTCTCTAGATACCCCTTAGCACGTAAAGGAATATTATTTGGGGGTCCAGCCATGGAGAAGAGTTTAGACACTAGGAGAAAATAAGGAACACACCCATTATCACGAAATCACATTAGGATTCTCTTTTTAACCTGTTCCTTAAAACACTAGTGCTTAGGAAATCTATTGGAGGCAGAAGCCGTCAAGGGTAGCTTAGGGTTAGGGTTAGGGTTAGGGTGAGGGTTAGGGTACGGTTTAGGGTACGGGTTCGAGGAGGGGTTCGGGTAGGGCGTAGGGTATGGGTTAGGGTTAGGGTTAGGGTTAGTGTTAGGGTTAGGGCTCGGTTTAGGGTACGGCTTAGGATTAGGGTACGCGTTAGTGTTAGGGTAGGTGTTAGGGTTAGGGTACGCGATAGGGTGAGGTTAGTTATTAAACCTATCCCACTCTCAAGATACCCCTTAGTACGTAAAGGAATATTATTTGGGGGTCCAGCCATGGAGAAGAGTTTAGACACTAGGAGAAGATAAGGAACACACCCATTATCAAGAAATCACATTAGGATTCTCTTTTTAACCTGTTCCTTAAAACACTAGTGCTTAGGAAATCTATTGGAGGCAGAAGCAGTCAAGGGTAGCTTAGGGTTAGGGTTAGGGTTAGGGTGAGGGTTAGGGTATGGCTTAGTGTACGGGTTCGGGGAGGGGTTCGGGTAGGGCGTAGGGTATGGGTTAGGGTTAGGGTTAGGGTTAGTGTTAGGGTTAGGGGTCGGTTTAGGGTACGGGTTAGGATTAGGGTACGCGTTAGGGTTAGGGTAGGGGTTAGGGTTAGGGTACGCGTTAGGGTGGGGTTAGTTATTAAACCTATCACACTCTCTAGATACCCCTTAGCACGTAAAGGACTATTATTTGGGGGTACAGCCATGGAGAAGAGTTTAGACACGAGGAGAAGATAAGGAACACACCCATTATCAAGAAATCACAATGTGATTCTCTTTTTAACCTGTTCCTTAAAACACTAGTGCTTAGGAAATCTATTGGAGGCAGAAGCAGTCAAGGGTAGCTTAGGGTTAGGGTTAGGGTTAGGGTGAAGGTTGGGGTACGGCTTAGGGTACGGGTTCGGGGAGGGGTTCGGGTAGGGCGTAGGGTATGGGTTAGGGTTAGTGTTAGGGTTAGTGTTAGGGTTAGGGCTCGGTTTAGGGTACGGGTTAGGATTAGGGTACGCGTTAGGGTTAGGGCAGGGGTTAGGGTTAGGGTACGCGTTAGGGTGGGGGTAGTTATTACACCTATCACACTCTCTAGATACCCCTTAGCACGTAAAGGAATATTATTTGGGGGTCCAGCCATGGAGAAGAGTTTAGACACGAGGAGAAGATAAGGAACACACCCATTATCAGGAAATCACATTAGGATTCTCTTTTTAACCTGTTCCTTAAAACACTAGTGCTTAGGAAATCTATTGGAGGCAGAAGCAGTCAAGGGTAGCTTAGGGTTAGGGTTAGGGTTAGGGTGAGGGTTAGGGTACGGCTTAGGGTACGGGTTCGGGGAGGGGTTCGGGTAGGCCGTAGGGTATGGGTTAGGGTTAGGGTTAGGGTTAGTGTTAGGGTTAGGGCTCGGTTTAGGGTACGGGTTAGGATTAGGGTACGCGTTACTGTTAGGGTAGTGGTTAGAGTTAGGGTACGCTTTAGGGTGAGGGTAGTTATTAAACCTATCCCACTCTCTAGATACCCCTTAGCACGTAAAGGAATATTATTTGGGGGTCCAGCCATGGAGAAGAGTTTAGACACTAGGAGAAGATAAGGAACACACCCATTATCAAGAAATCACCATATGATTCTCTTTTTAAACTGTTCCTTAAAACACTAGTGCTTAGGAAATCTATTGGAGGCAGAAGCAGTCAAGGGTAGCTTAGGGTTAGGGTTAGGGTTAGGGTGAGGGTTAGGGTACGGCTTAGGGTACGGGTTCGGGGAGGGGTTCGGGTAGGGCGTAGGCTATGGGTTAGGGTTAGTGTTAGGATTAGTGTTAGGGTTAGGGCTCGGTTTAGGGTACGGGTTAGGATTAGGGTACGCGTTAGGGTTAGGGTAGGGGTTAGGGTTAGGGTTAGAGTTAGTGTTAGGGTTAGAGTTAGTGTTAGGGTTAGGGCTCGGTTTAGGGTACGGGTTAGGATTAGGGAACGCGTTAGGGTTAGGGTAGGGGTTAGGGTTAGGGTACGCGTTAGGGTGGGGGTAGTTATTAAACCTATCACACTCTCTAGATACCCCTTAGCACGTAAAGGAATATTATTTGGGGGTCCAGCCATGGAGAAGAGTTTAGACACTAGGAGAAGATAAGGAACACACCCATTATCACGAAATCACATTAGGATTCTCTTTTTAAACTGTTCCTTAAAACACTAGTGCTTAGGAAATCTATTGGAGGCAGAAGCCGTCAAGGGTAGCTTAGGGTTAGGGTTAGGGTTAGGGTGAGGGTTAGGGTACGGCTTAGGGTACGGGTTCGGGGAGGTGTTCGGGTAGGGCGTAGGGTATGGGTTAGGGTTAGGGTTAGGGGTCGGTTTAGGGTACGGGTTAGGATTACGGTATGCATTAGGGTTAGGGTAGGGGTTAGGGTTAGGATACGCGTTAGGGTGAGGGTAGTTATTAAACCTATCCCACTCTCTAGATACCCCTTAGCACGTAAAGGAATATTATTTGGGCGTCCAGCCATGGAGAAAGGTTTAGACACTAGGAGAAGATAAGGAACACACCCATTATCAAGAAATCACAATATGATTCTCTTTTTAAACTGTTCCTTAAAACACTAGTGGTTAGGAAATCTATTGGAGGCAGAAGCAGTCAAGGGTAGCTTAGGGTCAGGGTTAGGGTTAGGGTGAGGGCTACGGTATGGCTTAGGGTACGGGTTCGGGGAGGGGTTCGGGTAGGGCGTAGGGTATGGGTTAGGGTTAGGGTTAGGGTTAGTGTTAGGGTTAGGGCTCGGTTTAGGGTACGGGTTAGGATTAGGGTACGCGTTAGTGTTAGGGTAGGTGTTAGGGTTAGGGTACGCGATAGGGTGAGGTTAGTTATTAAACCTATCCCACTCTCTAGATACCCCTTAGCACGTAAAGGAATATTATTTGGGGGTCCAGCCATGGAGAAGAGTTTAGACACTAGGAGAAGATAAGGAAGACACCCATTATCAAGAAATCACATTAGGATTCTCTTTTCAACCTGTTCCTTAAAACACTAGTGCTTAGGAAATCTATTGGAGGCAGAAGCAGTCAAGGGTAGCTTAGGGTTAGCGTTAGGGTTAGGGTGAGGGTTAGGGTACGGCTTACGATACGGGTTCGGGGAGGGGTTCGGGTAGGGCGTAGGGTATGGGTTAGGGTTAGGGTTAGGGCTAGTGTTAGGGTTAGGGCTCGGTTTAGGGTACGGGTTAGGATTAGGGTATGCGTTAGGGCTAGGGTAGGGGTTAGGGTTAGGGTACGCGTTAGGGTGAGGGTAGTTATTAAACCTATCCCACTCTCTAGATACCCCTTAGCACGTAAAGGAATATTATTTGGGGGTCCAGCCATGGAGAAGAGTTTAGACACGAGGAGAAGATAAGGAACACACCCATTATCAAGAAATCACATTAGGATTCTCTTTTTAACCTGTTCCTTAAATCACTAGTGCTTAGGAAATCTATTGGAGGCAGAAGCCGTCAAGGGTAGCTTAGGGTTAGGGTTAGGGTTAGGGTGAGGGTTAGGGTAAGGCTTAGGGTACGGGTTCAGGGAGGGGTTCGTGTAGGGCGTAGGGTATGGGTTAGAGTTAGGGTTAGGGTTAGTGTTAGGGTTAGGGCTCGGTTTAGGGTACGGGTTAGGATTAGGGTACGCGTTAGTGTTAGGGTAGGGGTTAGGGTTAGGGTACGCTTTAGGGTGAGGGTAGTTATTAAACCTATCCCACTCTCTAGATACCCGTTAGCACGTAAAGGAATATTATTTGGGCGTCCAGCCATGGAGAAAGGTTTAGACACTAGGAGAAGATAAGGAACACACCCATTATCAAGAAATCACAATATGATTCTCTTTTTAAACTGTTCCTTAAAACACTAGTGGTTAGGAAATCTATTGGAGGCAGAAGCAGTCAAGGGTAGCTTTAGGGTTAGGGTTAGGGTTAGGGTGAGATTAGGGTACGGCTTAGGGTAAGGGTTCGGGGAGGGGTTCGGGTAGGGCGTAGTGTATGGGTTAGGGTTAGATTTAGGGTTAGTGTTAGGGTTAGGGCTCGGTTTAGGGTACGGGTTAGGATTAGGGTACTAGTTAGGTTTAGGGTAGCGGTTAGGGTTAGGGTACGCGTTAGGGTGAGGGTAGTTATTAAACCTATCACACTCTCTAGATACCCCTTAGCACGTAAAGGAATATTATTGGGGGTCCAGCCATGGAGAAGAGTTTAGACACGAGGAGAAGATAAGGAACACACCCATTATCAAGAAATCACATTAGGATTCTCTTTTTAACCTGTTCCTTAAATCACTAGTGCTTAGGAAATCTATTGGAGGCAGAAGCCGTCAAGGGTAGCTTAGGGTTAGGGTTAGGGTTAGGGTGAGGGTTAGGGTAAGGCTTAGGGTACGGGTTCGGGGAGGGGTTCGTGTAGGGCGTAGGGTATGGGTTAGAGTTAGGGTTAGGGTTAGTGTTAGGGTTAGGGCTCGGTTTAGGGTACGGGTTAGGATTAGGGTACGCGTTAGTGTTAGGGTAGGGGTTAGGGTTAGGGTACGCTTTAGGGTGAGGGTAGTTATTAAACCTATCCCACTCTCTAGATACCCCTTAGCACGTAAAGGAATATTATTTGGGCGTCCAGCCATGGAGAAAGGTTTAGACACTAGGAGAAGATAAGGAACACACCCATTATCAAGAAATCACAATATGATTCTCTTTTTAAACTGTTCCTTAAAACACTAGTGGTTAGGAAATCTATTGGAGGCAGAAGCAGTCAAGGGTAGCTTAGGGTTAGGGTTAGGGTTAGGGTGAGATTAGGGTACGGCTTAGGGTAAGGGTTCGGGGAGGGGTTCGGGTAGGGCGTAGTGTATGGGTTAGGGTTAGACTTAGGGTTAGTGTTAGGGTTAGGGCTCGGTTTAGGGTACGGGTTAAGATTAGGGTACTAGTTAGGTTTAGGGTAGCGGTTAGGGTTAGGGTACGCGTTAGGGTGAGGGTAGTTATTAAACCTATCACACTCTCTAGATACCCCTTAGCACGTAAAGGAATATTATTTGGGGGTCCAGCCATGGAGAAGAGTTTAGACACGAGAAGATAAGGAACACACCCATTATCAAGAAATCACATTAGGATTCTCTTTTTAACCTGTTCCTTAAAACACTAGTGCTTAGGAAATCTATTGGAGGCAGAAGCCGTCAAGGGTAGCTTAGGGTTAGGGTTAGGGTTAGGGTGAGGGTTAGGGTACGGCTTAGGGTACGGGTTCGGGGAGGGGTTCGGGTAGGGCGTAGGGTATGCGTTAGGGTTAGGGTTAGGGCTAGTGTTAGGGTTAGGGCTCGGTTTAGGGTACGGGTTAGGATTAGGGTACGCGTTAGGGTTAGGGTAGGGGTTAGGCTTAGGGTACGCGTTAGGGTGAGGGTAGTTATTAAACCTATCCCACTCTCTAGATACCCCTTAGCACGTAAAGGAATATTATTTGGGGGTCCAGCCATGGAGAAGAGTTTAGACACGAGGAGAGGATAAGGAACACACCCATTATCAAGAAATCACATTAGGATTCTCTTTTTAACCTGTTCCTTAAAACACTAGTGCTTAGGAAATCTATTGGAGGCAGAAGCCGTCAAGGGTAGCTTAGGGTTAGGGTTAGGGTTAGGGTGAGGGTTAGGGTACGGTTTAGGGTACGGGTTCAGGGAGGGGTTCGGGTAGGGCGTAGGGTATGGGTTAGGGTTAGGGTTAGAGTTAGTGTTAGGGTTAGAGTTAGTGTTAGTGTTAGGGCTCGGTTTAGGGTACGGGTTAGGATTAGGGAACGCGTTAGGGTTAGGGTAGGGGTTAGGGTTAGGGTACGCGTTAGGGTGGGGGTAGTTATTAAACCTATCACACTCTCTAGATACCCCTTAGCACGTAAAGGAATATTATTTGGGGGTCCAGCCATGGAGAAGAGTTTAGACACTAGGAGAAGATAAGGAACACACCCATTATCACGAAATCACATTAGGATTCTCTTTTTAAACTGTTCCTTAAAACACTAGTGCTTAGGAAATCTATTGGAGGCAGAAGCCGTCAAGGGTAGCTTAGGGTTAGGGTTAGGGTTAGGGTGAGGGTTAGGGTACGGCTTAGGGTACGGGTTCGGGGAGGCGTTCGGGTAGGGCGTAGGGTATGGGTTAGGGTTAGGGTTAGGGGTCGGTTTAGGGTACGGGTTAGGATTACGGTATGCATTAGGGTTAGGGTAGGGGTTAGGGTTAGGATACGCGTTAGGGTGAGGGTAGTTATTAAACCTATCCCACTCTCTAGATACCCCTTAGCACGTAAAGGAATATTATTTGGGGGTCCAGCCATGGAGAAGAGTTTAGACACGAGGAGAAGATAAGGAACACACCCATTATCAAGAAATCACATTAGGATTCTCTTTTTAACCTGTTCCTTAAATCACTAGTGCTTAGGAAATCTATTGGAGGCAGAAGCCGTCAAGGGTAGCTTAGGGTTAGGGTTAGGGTTAGGGTGAGGGTTAGGGTAAGGCTTAGGGTACGGGTTCGGGGAGGGGTTCGTGTAGGGCGTAGGGTATGGGTTAGAGTTAGGGTTAGGGTTAGTGTTAGGGTTAGGGCTCGGTTTAGGGTACGGGTTAGGATTAGGGTACGCGTTAGTGTTAGGGTAGGGGTTAGGGTTAGGGTACGCTTTAGGGTGAGGGTAGTTATTAAACCTATCCCACTCTCTAGATACCCCTTAGCACGTAAAGGAATATTATTTGGGCGTCCAGCCATGGAGAAAGGTTTAGACACTAGGAGAAGATAAGGAACACACCCATTATCAAGAAATCACAATATGATTCTCTTTTTAAACTGTTCCTTAAAACACTAGTGGTTAGGAAATCTATTGGAGGCAGAAGCAGTCAAGGGTAGCTTAGGGTTAGGGTTAGGGTTAGGGTGAGATTAGGGTACGGCTTAGGGTAAGGGTTCGGGGAGGGGTTCGGGTAGGGCGTAGTGTATGGGTTAGGGTTAGATTTAGGGTTAGTGTTAGGGTTAGGGCTCGGTTTAGGGTACGGGTTAGGATTAGGGTACTCGTTAGGTTTAGGGTAGCGGTTAGGGTTAGGGTACGCGTTAGGGTGAGGGTAGTTATTAAACCTATCACACTCTCTAGATACCCCTTAGCACGTAAAGGAATATTATTTGGGGGTCCAGCCATGGAGAAGAGTTTAGACACGAGGAGAAGATAAGGAACACACCCATTATCACGAAATCACATTAGGATTCTCTTTTTAACCTGTTCCTTAAAACACTAGTGCTTAGGAAATCTATTGGAGGCAGCAGCCGTCAAGGGTAGCTTAGGGTTAGGGTTAGGGTTAGGGTGAGGGTTAGGGTACGGCTTAGGGTTCGGGTTCGGGGAGGGGTTCGGGTAGGGCGTAGGGTATGGGTTAGGGTTAGGGTTAGGGCTAGTGTTAGGGTTAGGGCTCGGTTTAGGGTACGGGTTAGGATTAGGGTACGCGTTAGGGTTAGGGTAGGGGTTAGGGTTAGGGTACGCGTTAGGGTGAGGGTAGTTATTAAACCTATCCCACTCTCTAGATACCCCTTAGCACGTAAAGGAATATTATTTGGGGGTCCAGCCATGGAGAAGAGTTTAGACACGAGGAGAAGATAAGGAACACACCCATTATCACGAAATCACATTAGGATTCTCTTTTTAACCTGTTCCTTAAAACACTAGTGCTTAGGAAATCTATTGGAGGCAGAAGCCGTCAAGGGTAGCTTAGGGTTAGGGTTAGGGTTAGGGTGAGGGTTAGGGAATGGTTTAGGGTACGGGTTCAGGGAGGGGTTCGGGTAGGGCGTAGGGTATGGGTTAGGGTTAGGGTTAGAGTTAGTGTTAGGGTTAGGGCTCGGTTTAGGGTACGGGTTAGGATTTGGGTACGCGCTAGGGTTAGGGTAGCGGTTAGGGTTAGGGTACGCGTTAGGGTGAGGGTAGTTAATAAACCTATCCCACTCTCTAGATACCCCTTAGCACGTATAGGAATATTATTTGGGGGTCCAGCCATGGAGAAGAGTTTAGACACTAGGAGAAGATAAGGAACACACCCATTATCACGGAATCACATTAGGATTCTCTTTTTAACCTGTTCCTTAAAACACTAGTGCTTAGGAAATCTATTGGAGGCAGAAGCAGTCAAGGGTAGCTTAGGGTTAGGGTTAGGGTTAGGGTGAGGGCTACGGTATGGCTTAGGGTACGGGTTCGGGGAGGAGTTCGGGTAGGGCGTAGGGTATGGGGTAGGGTTAGGGTTAGGGTTAGTGTTAGGGTTAGGGCTCGGTTTAGGGTACGGGTTAGGATTAGGGTACACGTTAGGGTTAGGGTAGGGGTTAGGGTTAGGGTACGCGATAGGGTGAGGGTAGTTATTAAACCTATCCCACTCTCTAGATACCCCTTAGCACGTAAAGGAATATTATTTGGGGGTCCAGCCATGGAGAAGAGTTTAGACACGAGCAGAAGATAAGGAACACACCCATTATCAAGAAATCACATTAGGATTCTCTTTTTAACCTGTTCCTTAAAACACTAGTGCTTAGGAAATCTATTGGAGGCAGAAGCAGTCAAGGGTAGCTTAGGGTTAGGGTTAGGGTTAGGGTGAGGGATAGGGTACGGCTTAGGGTACGGGTTCGGGGAAGAGTTCGGGTAGGGCGTAGGGTATGGGTTAGGGTTAGGGTTAGGGTTAGTGTTAGGGTTAGGGCTCGGTTTAGGGTACGGGTTAGGATTAGGGTACGCGTTAGTGTTAGGGTAGGTGTTAGGGTTAGGGTACGCGATAGGGTGAGGTTAGTTATTAAACCTATCCCACTCTCTAGATACCCCTTAGCACGTAAAGGAATATTATTTGGGGGTCCAGCCATGGAGAAGAGTTTAGACACTAGGAGAAGATAAGGAACACACCCATTATCAAGAAATCACATTAGGATTCTCTTTTCAACCTGTTCCTTAAAACAGTAGTGCTTAGGAAATCTATTGGAGGCAGAAGCAGTCAAGGGTAGCTTAGGGTTAGGGTTAGGGTTAGGGTGAGGGTTGGGGTACGGCTTAGGGTACGGGTTCGGGGAGGGGTTCGGGTAGGGCGTAGGGTATGGGTTAGGGTGAGGGTTAGGGCTAGTGTTAGGGTTAGGGCTCGGTTTAGGGTACGGGTTAGGATTAGGGTATGCGTTAGGGTTAGGGTAGGGGTTAGGGTTAGGGTACGCGTTAGGGTGAGGGTAGTTATTAAAGCTATCCCACTCTCTAGATACCCCTTAGCACGTAAAGGAATATTATTTGGGGGTCCAGCCATGGAGAAGAGTTTAGACACGAGGAGAAGATAAGGAACACACCCATTATCAAGAAATCACATTAGGATTCTCTTTTTAACCTGTTCCTTAAATCACTAGTGCTTAGGAAATCTATTGGAGGCAGAAGCCGTCAAGGGTAGCTTAGGGTTAGGGTTAGGGTTAGGGTGAGGGTTAGGGTACGGCTTAGGGTACGGGTTCGGGGAGGGGTTCAGGTAGGGCGTAGGGTATGGGTTAGAGTTAGGGTTAGGGTTAGTGTTAGGGTTAGGGCTCGGTTTAGGGTACGGGTTAGGATTAGGGTACGCGTTAGTGTTAGGGTAGGGGTTAGGGTTAGGGTACGCTTTAGGGTGAGGGTAGTTATTAAACCTATCCCACTCTCTAGATACCCCTTAGCACGTAAAGGAATATTATTTGGGCGTCCAGCCATGGAGAAGGGTTTAGACACTAGGAGAAGATAAGGAACACACCCATTATCAAGAAATCACAATATGATTCTCTTTTTAAACTGTTCCTTAAAACACTAGTGGTTAGGAAATCTATTGGAGGCAGAAGCAGTCAAGGGTAGCTTAGGGTTAGGGTGAGGGTTAGGGTGAGGGTTAGGGTACGGGTTTGGGGAGGGGTTCGGGTAGGGCGTAGGGTATGGGTTAGGGTTAGGGTTAGGGCTAGTGTTAGGGTTAGGGCTCGGTTTAGGGTACGAGTTAGGATTAGGGAACGCGTTAGGGTTAGGGTAGGGGTTAGGGTTAGGGTACGTGTTAGGGTGAGGGTAGTTATTAAACCTATCACACTCTCTAGATACCCCTTAGCACATAAAGGAATATTATTTGGGGGTCCAGCCATGGAGAAGAGTTTAGACACGAGGAGAAGATAAGGAACACACCCATTATTAAGAAATCACATTAGGATTCTCTTTTTAACATGTTCCTTAAAACACTAGTGCTTAGGAAATCTATTGGAGGCAGAAGCCGTCAAGGGAAGCTTAGGTTTAGGGTTAGGGTTAGGGTGAGGGTTAGGGTACGGCTTAGGGTACGGGTTCAGGGAGGGGTTCAGGTAGGGCGTAGGGTATGGGTTAGGGTTAGGGTTAGAGTTAGTGTTAGGGTTAGGGCTAGGTTTAGGGTATGGGTTAGGATTAGGGTACGCGTTAGGGTTAGGGTAGGGGTTAGGGTTAGGGTACACGTTAGGGTGAGGGTAGTTATTAAACCTATCCCACTCTCTAGATACCCCTTAGCACGTAAAGGAATATTATTTGGGAGTCCAGCCATGGAGAAGAGTTTAGACACTAGGAGAAGATAAGGAACACACCCATTATCACGAAATCACATTAGGATTCTCTTTTTAACCTGTTCCTTAAAACACTAGTGCTTAGGAAATCTATTGGAGGCAGAAGCAGTCAAGGGTAGCTTAGGGTTAGGGTTTGGGTTAGGGTGAGGGCTAGGGTATGGCTTAGGGTACGGGTTCGGGGAGGGGTTCGGTTAGGGCGTAAGGTATGGGTTAGGGTTAGGGTTAGGGTTAGTGTTAGGGTTAGGGCTCGGTTTAGGGTACGGGTTAGGATTAGGGTACACGTTAGGGTTAGGGTAGGGGTTAGGGTTAGGGTACGCGATAGGGTGAGGGTAGTTATTAAACCTATCACACTCTCTAGATACCCCTTAGCACATAAAGGAATATTATTTGGGGGTCCAGCCATGGAGAAGAGTTTAGACACGAGGAGAAGATAAGGAACCTACCCATTATCAAGAAATCACATTAGGATTCTCTTTTTAACATGTTCCTTAAAACACTAGTGCTTAGGAAATCTATTGGAGGCAGAAGCCATCAAGGGTAGCTTAGGGTTAGGGTTAGGGTTAGGGTGAGGGTTAGGGTTAGGGTTAGGGTTAGGGTTAGGGTTAGGGCTCGGTTTAGGGTACGGGTTAGGATTAGGGAACGCGTTAGGGTTAGGGTAGGGGTTAGGGTTAGGGTACGTGTTAGGGTGAGGGTAGTTATTAAACCTATCCCACTCTCTAGATACCCCTTAGCACGTAAAGGAATATTATTTGGGGGTCCAGCCATGGAGAAGAGTTTAGACACGAGCAGAAGATAAGGAACACACCCATTATCAAGAAATCACATTAGGATTCTCTTTTTAACCTGTTCCTTAAAACACTAGTGCTTAGGAAATCTATTGGAGGCAGAAGCAGTCAAGGGTAGCTTAGGGTTAGGGTTAGGGTTAGGGTGAGGGATAGGGTACGGCTTAGGGTACGGGTTCGGGGAAGAGTTCGGGTAGGGCGTAGGGTATGGGTTAGGGTTAGGGTTAGGGTTAGTGTTAGGGTTAGGGCTCGGTTTAGGGTACGGGTTAGGATTAGGGTACGCGTTAGTGTTAGGGTAGGTGTTAGGGTTAGGGTACGCGATAGGGTGAGGTTAGTTATTAAACCTATCCCACTCTCTAGATACCCCTTAGCACGTAAAGGAATATTATTTGGGGGTCCAGCCATGGAGAAGAGTTTAGACACTAGGAGAAGATAAGGAACACACCCATTATCAAGAAATCACATTAGGATTCTCTTTTCAACCTGTTCCTTAAAACAGTAGTGCTTAGGAAATCTATTGGAGGCAGAAGCAGTCAAGGGTAGCTTAGGGTTAGCGTTAGGGTTAGGGTGAGGGTTAGGGTACGGCTTATGATACGGGTTCGGGGAGGGGTTCGGGTAGGGCGTAGGGTATGGGTTAGGGTTAGGGTTAGGGCTAGTGTTAGGGTTAGGGCTCGGTTTAGGGTACGGGTTAGGATTAGGGTATGCGTTAGGGTTAGGGTAGGGGTTAGGGTTAGGGTACGCGTTAGGGTGAGGGTAGTTATTAAAGCTATCCCACTCTCTAGATACCCCTTAGCACGTAAAGGAATATTATTTGGGGGTCCAGCCTTGGAGAAGAGTTTAGACACAAGGAGAATATAAGGAACACACCCATTATCAAGAAATCACATTACGATTCTCTTTTTAACCTGTTCCTTAAAACACTAGTGCTTAGGAAATCTATTGGAGGCAGAAGCAGTCAAGGGTAGCTTAGGGTTAGGGTTAGGGTTAGGGTGAGGGTTAGGGTACGGCTTAGGGTACGGGTTCGGGGAGGGGTTCGGGTAGGGCGTAGGGTATGGGTTAGGGTTAGGGTTAGGGCTAGTGTTAGGGTTAGGGCTCGGTTTAGGGTACGGGTTAGGATTAGGGTATGCGTTAGGGTTAGGGTAGGGGTTAGGGTTAGGATACGCGTTAGGGTGAGGGTAGTTATTAAACCTATCCCACTCTCTAGATACCCCTTAGCACGTAAAGGAATATTATTTGGGGGTCCAGCCATGGAGAAGAGTTTAGATACGAGGAGAAGATAAGGAACACACCCATTATCAAGAAATCACATTAGGATTCTCTTTTTAACCTGTTCCTTAAATCACTAGTGCTTAGGAAATCTATTGGAGGCAGAAGCCGTCAAGGGTAGCTTAGGGTTAGGGTTAGGGTTAGGGTGAGGGTTAGGGTACGGCTTAGGGTATGGGTTCGGGGAGGGGTTCAGGTAGGGCGTAGGGTATGGGTTAGAGTTAGGGTTAGGGTTAGTGTTAGGGTTAGGGCTCGGTTTAGGGTACGGGTTAGGATTAGGGTACGCGTTAGTGTTAGGGTAGGGGTTAGGGTTAGGGTACGCTTTAGGGTGAGGGTAGTTATTAAACCTATCCCACTCTCTAGATACCCCTTAGCACGTAAAGGAATATTATTTGGGCGTCCAGCCATGGAGAAGGGTTTAGACACTAGGAGAAGATAAGGAACACACCCATTATCAAGAAATCACAATATGATTCTCTTTTTAAACTGTTCCTTAAAACACTAGTGGTTAGGAAATCTATTGGAGGCAGAAGCAGTCAAGGGTAGCTTAGGGTTAGGGTGAGGGTTAGGGTACGGCTTAGGGTACGGGTTTGGGGAGGGGTTCGGGTAGGGCGTAGGGTATGGGTTAGGGTTAGGGTTAGGGCTAGTGTTAGGGTTAGGGCTCGGTTTAGGGTACGGGTTAGGATTAGGGTACGCGTTAGGGTTAGGGTAGGGGTTAGGGTTAGGGTACGCGTTAGGGTGAGGGTAGTTATTAAACCTATCCCACTCTCTAGATACCCCTTAGCACGTAAAGGAATATTATTTGGGGGTCCAGCCATGGAGAAGAGTTTAGACACGAGGAGAAGATAAGGAACACACCCATTATCAAGAAATCACATTACGATTCTCTTTTTAACCTGTTCCTTAAAACACTAGTGCTTAGGAAATCTATTGGAGGCAGAAGCAGTCAAGGGTAGCTTAGGGTTAGGGTTAGGGTTAGGGTGAGGGCTAGGGTATGGCTTAGGGTACGGGTTCGGGGAGTTGTTCGGGTAGGGCATAGGGTATGGGTTAGGGTTAGGGTTAGGGTTAGTGTTAGGGTTAGGGCTCGGTTTAGGGTACGAGTTAGGATTAGGGAACGCGTTAGGGTTAGGGTAGGGGTTAGGGTTAGGGTACGTGTTAGGGTGAGGGTAGTTATTAAACCTATCACACTCTCTAGATACCCCTTAGCACATAAAGGAATATTATTTGGGGGTCCAGCCATGGAGAAGAGTTTAGACACGAGGAGAAGATAAGGAACACACCCATTATTAAGAAATCACATTAGGATTCTCTTTTTAACATGTTCCTTAAAACACTAGTGCTTAGGAAATCTATTGGAGGCAGAAGCCGTCAAGGGAAGCTTAGGTTTAGGGTTAGGGTTAGGGTGAGGGTTAGGGTACGGCTTAGGGTACGGGTTCAGGGAGGGGTTCAGGTAGGGCGTAGGGTATGGGTTAGGGTTAGGGTTAGAGTTAGTGTTAGGGTTAGGGCTAGGTTTAGGGTATGGGTTAGGATTAGGGTACGCGTTAGGGTTAGGGTAGGGGTTAGGGTTAGGGTACACGTTAGGGTGAGGGTAGTTATTAAACCTATCCCACTCTCTAGATACCCCTTAGCACGTAAAGGAATATTATTTGGGAGTCCAGCCATGGAGAAGAGTTTAGACACTAGGAGAAGATAAGGAACACACCCATTATCACGAAATCACATTAGGATTCTCTTTTTAACCTGTTCCTTAAAACACTAGTGCTTAGGAAATCTATTGGAGGCAGAAGCAGTCAAGGGTAGCTTAGGGTTAGGGTTTGGGTTAGGGTGAGGGCTAGGGTATGGCTTAGGGTACGGGTTCGGGGAGGGGTTCGGTTAGGGCGTAAGGTATGGGTTAGGGTTAGGGTTAGGGTTAGTGTTAGGGTTAGGGCTCGGTTTAGGGTACGGGTTAGGATTAGGGTACACGTTAGGGTTAGGGTAGGGGTTAGGGTTAGGGTACGCGATAGGGTGAGGGTAGTTATTAAACCTATCACACTCTCTAGATACCCCTTAGCACATAAAGGAATATTATTTGGGGGTCCAGCCATGGAGAAGAGTTTAGACACGAGGAGAAGATAAGGAACCTACCCATTATCAAGAAATCACATTAGGATTCTCTTTTTAACATGTTCCTTAAAACACTAGTGCTTAGGAAATCTATTGGAGGCAGAAGCCATCAAGGGTAGCTTAGGGTTAGGGTTAGGGTTAGGGTGAGGGTTAGGGTTAGGGTTAGGGTTAGGGTTAGGGTTAGGGCTCGGTTTAGGGTACGGGTTAGGATTAGGGAACGCGTTAGGGTTAGGGTAGGGGTTAGGGTTAGGGTACGTGTTAGGGTGAGGGTAGTTATTAAACCTATCCCACTCTCTAGATACCCCTTAGCACGTAAAGGAATATTATTTGGGGGTCCAGCCATGGAGAAGAGTTTAGACACGAGCAGAAGATAAGGAACACACCCATTATCAAGAAATCACATTAGGATTCTCTTTTTAACCTGTTCCTTAAAACACTAGTGCTTAGGAAATCTATTGGAGGCAGAAGCAGTCAAGGGTAGCTTAGGGTTAGGGTTAGGGTTAGGGTGAGGGATAGGGTACGGCTTAGGGTACGGGTTCGGGGAAGAGTTCGGGTAGGGCGTAGGGTATGGGTTAGGGTTAGGGTTAGGGTTAGTGTTAGGGTTAGGGCTCGGTTTAGGGTACGGGTTAGGATTAGGGTACGCGTTAGTGTTAGGGTAGGTGTTAGGGTTAGGGTACGCGATAGGGTGAGGTTAGTTATTAAACCTATCCCACTCTCTAGATACCCCTTAGCACGTAAAGGAATATTATTTGGGGGTCCAGCCATGGAGAAGAGTTTAGACACTAGGAGAAGATAAGGAACACACCCATTATCAAGAAATCACATTAGGATTCTCTTTTCAACCTGTTCCTTAAAACAGTAGTGCTTAGGAAATCTATTGGAGGCAGAAGCAGTCAAGGGTAGCTTAGGGTTAGCGTTAGGGTTAGGGTGAGGGTTAGGGTACGGCTTATGATACGGGTTCGGGGAGGGGTTCGGGTAGGGCGTAGGGTATGGGTTAGGGTTAGGGTTAGGGCTAGTGTTAGGGTTAGGGCTCGGTTTAGGGTACGGGTTAGGATTAGGGTATGCGTTAGGGTTAGGGTAGGGGTTAGGGTTAGGGTACGCGTTAGGGTGAGGGTAGTTATTAAAGCTATCCCACTCTCTAGATACCCCTTAGCACGTAAAGGAATATTATTTGGGGGTCCAGCCATGGAGAAGAGTTTAGACACGAGGAGAAGATAAGGAGCACACCCATTATCAAGAAATCACATTAGGATTCTCTTTTTAACCTGTTCCTTAAATCACTAGTGCTTAGGAAATCTATTGGAGGCAGAAGCCGTCAAGGGTAGCTTAGGGTTAGGGTTAGGGTTAGGGTGAGGGTTAGGGTACGGTTTAGGGTACGGGTTCAGGGAGGTGTTCGGGTAGGGCGTAGGGTATGGGTTAGGGTTAGGGTTAGAGTTAGTGTTAGGGTTAGGGCTCGGTTTAGGGTATGGGTTAGGATTAGGGTACGCGTTAGGGTTAGGGTAGGGGTTAGGCTTAGGGTACGCGTTAGGGTGAGGGTAGTTATTAAACCTATCCCAGTCTCTAGATACCCCTTAGCACGTAAAGGAATATTATTTGGGGATCGAGCCATGGAGAAGAGTTTAGACACTAGGAGAAGATAAGGAACACACCCATTATCACGAAAACACATTAGGATTCTCTTTTTAACCTGTTCCTTAAAACACTAGTGCTTAGGAAATCTATTGGAGTCAGAAGCAGTCAAGGGTAGCTTAGGGTTAGGGTTAGGGTTAGGGTGAGGGCTAGGGTATGGCTTAGGGTACGGGTTCGGGGAGGGGTTCGGGTAGGGCGTAGGGTATGGGTTAGGGTTAGGGTTACGGTTAGTGTTAGGGTTAGGGCAGGGTTTAGGGTACGGGTTAGGATTAGGGTACGCGTTAGTGTTAGGGTAGTGGTTAGGGTTAGGGTACGCTTTAGGGTGGGGGTAGTTATTAAACCTATCACACTCTCTAGATACCCCTTAGCACGTAAAGGAATATTATTTGTGGGTCCAGCCTTGGAGAAGAGTTTAGACACGAGGAGAATATAAGGAACACACCCATTATCAAGAAATCACATTACGATTCTCTTTTTAACCTGTTCCTTAAAACACTAGTGCTTAGGAAATCTATTGGAGGCAGAAGCAGTCAAGGGTAGCTTAGGGTTAGGGTTAGGGTTAGGGTGAGGGTTAGGGTACGGCTTAGGGTACGGGTTCGGGGAGGGGTTCGGGTAGGGCGTAGGGTATGGGTTAGGGTTAGGGTTAGGGCTAGTGTTAGGGTTAGGGCTCGGTTTAGGGTACGGGTTAGGATTAGGGTATGCGTTAGGGTTAGGGTAGGGGTTAGGGTTAGGATACGCGTTAGGGTGAGGGTAGTTATTAAACCTATCCCACTCTCTAGATACCCCTTAGCACGTAAAGGAATATTATTTGGGGGTCCAGCCATGGAGAAGAGTTTAGATACGAGGAGAAGATAAGGAACACACCCATTATCAAGAAATCACATTAGGATTCTCTTTTTAACCTGTTCCTTAAATCACTAGTGCTTAGGAAATCTATTGGAGGCAGAAGCCGTCAAGGGTAGCTTAGGGTTAGGGTTAGGGTTAGGGTGAGGGTTAGGGTACGGCTTAGGGTATGGGTTCGGGGAGGGGTTCAGGTAGGGCGTAGGGTATGGGTTAGAGTTAGGGTTAGGGTTAGTGTTAGGGTTAGGGCTCGGTTTAGGGTACGGGTTAGGATTAGGGTACGCGTTAGTGTTAGGGTAGGGGTTAGGGTTAGGGTACGCTTTAGGGTGAGGGTAGTTATTAAACCTATCCCACTCTCTAGATACCCCTTAGCACGTAAAGGAATATTATTTGGGCGTCCAGCCATGGAGAAGGGTTTAGACACTAGGAGAAGATAAGGAACACACCCATTATCAAGAAATCACAATATGATTCTCTTTTTAAACTGTTCCTTAAAACACTAGTGGTTAGGAAATCTATTGGAGGCAGAAGCAGTCAAGGGTAGCTTAGGGTTAGGGTGAGGGTTAGGGTACGGCTTAGGGTACGGGTTTGGGGAGGGGTTCGGGTAGGGCGTAGGGTATGGGTTAGGGTTAGGGTTAGGGCTAGTGTTAGGGTTAGGGCTCGGTTTAGGGTACGGGTTAGGATTAGGGTACGCGTTAGGGTTAGGGTAGGGGTTAGGGTTAGGGTACGCGTTAGGGTGAGGGTAGTTATTAAACCTATCCCACTCTCTAGATACCCCTTAGCACGTAAAGGAATATTATTTGGGGGTCCAGCCATGGAGAAGAGTTTAGACACGAGGAGAAGATAAGGAACACACCCATTATCAAGAAATCACATTACGATTCTCTTTTTAACCTGTTCCTTAAAACACTAGTGCTTAGGAAATCTATTGGAGGCAGAAGCAGTCAAGGGTAGCTTAGGGTTAGGGTTAGGGTTAGGGTGAGGGCTAGGGTATGGCTTAGGGTACGGGTTCGGGGAGTTGTTCGGGTAGGGCATAGGGTATGGGTTAGGGTTAGGGTTAGGGTTAGTGTTAGGGTTAGGGCTCGGTTTAGGGTACGAGTTAGGATTAGGGAACGCGTTAGGGTTAGGGTAGGGGTTAGGGTTAGGGTACGTGTTAGGGTGAGGGTAGTTATTAAACCTATCACACTCTCTAGATACCCCTTAGCACATAAAGGAATATTATTTGGGGGTCCAGACATGGAGAAGAGTTTAGACACGAGGAGAAGATAAGGAACACACCCATTATTAAGAAATCACATTAGGATTCTCTTTTTAACATGTTCCTTAAAACACTAGTGCTTAGGAAATCTATTGGAGGCAGAAGCCGTCAAGGGAAGCTTAGGTTTAGGGTTAGGGTTAGGGTGAGGGTTAGGGTACGGCTTAGGGTACGGGTTCAGGGAGGGGTTCAGGTAGGGCGTAGGGTATGGGTTAGGGTTAGGGTTAGAGTTAGTGTTATGGTTAGGGCTAGGTTTAGGGTATGGGTTAGGATTAGGGTACGCGTTAGGGTTAGGGTAGGGGTTAGGGTTAGGGTACACGTTAGGGTGAGGGTAGTTATTAAACCTATCCCACTCTCTAGATACCCCTTAGCACGTAAAGGAATATTATTTGGGAGTCCAGCCATGGAGAAGAGTTTAGACACTAGGAGAAGATAAGGAACACACCCATTATCACGAAATCACATTAGGATTCTCTTTTTAACCTGTTCCTTAAAACACTAGTGCTTAGGAAATCTATTGGAGGCAGAAGCAGTCAAGGGTAGCTTAGGGTTAGGGTTTGGGTTAGGGTGAGGGCTAGGGTATGGCTTAGGGTACGGGTTCGGGGAGGGGTTCGGTTAGGGCGTAAGGTATGGGTTAGGGTTAGGGTTAGGGTTAGTGTTAGGGTTAGGGCTCGGTTTAGGGTACGGGTTAGGATTAGGGTACACGTTAGGGTTAGGGTAGGGGTTAGGGTTAGGGTACGCGATAGGGTGAGGGTAGTTATTAAACCTATCACACTCTCTAGATACCCCTTAGCACATAAAGGAATATTATTTGGGGGTCCAGCCATGGAGAAGAGTTTAGACACGAGGAGAAGATAAGGAACCTACCCATTATCAAGAAATCACATTAGGATTCTCTTTTTAACATGTTCCTTAAAACACTAGTGCTTAGGAAATCTATTGGAGGCAGAAGCCATCAAGGGTAGCTTAGGGTTAGGGTTAGGGTTAGGGTGAGGGTTAGGGTACGGCTTAGGGCACGGGTTCGGGGAGGGGTTCGGGTAGGGCGTAGGGTATGGGTTAGGGTTAGGGTTAGGGTTAGTGTTAGGGTTAGGGCTCGGTTTAGGGTACGTGTTAGGGTTAGTGTACGCGTTAGGGTGAGGGTAGTTATTAAACCTATTCCACTCTCTAGATACACCTTAGCACGTACAGGAATATTATTGGGGTCCAGCCATGGAGAAGAGTTTAGACACTAGGAGAAGATAAGGAACACACCCATTATCACGAAATCACATTAGGATTCTCTTTTTAACCTGTTCCTTAAAACACTAGTGCTTAGGAAATCTATTGGAGGCAGAAGCAGTCAAGGGTAGCTTAGGGTTAGTGTTAGGGTTAGGGTGAGGGTTAGGGTATGGCTTAGGGTACGGGTTCGGGGAGGGGTTCGGGTAGGGCGTAGGGTATGGGTTAGGGTTAGGGTTAGGGTTAGTGTTAGGGTTAGGGCTCGGTTCAGGGTACGGGTTAGGATTAGGGTACGCGTTAGGGTTAGGGTAGGGGTTAGGGTTAGGGTACGCGTTAGGGTGGGGGTAGTTATTAAACCTATCACACTCTCTAGACACCCCGTAGCACGTAAAGGAATATTATTTGGGGGTCCAGCCTTGGAGAAGAGTTTAGACACGAGGAGAATATAAGGAACACACCCATTATCAAGAAATCACATTAGGATTCTCTTTTTAACCTGTTCCTTAAAACACTAGTGCTTAGGAAATCTATTGGAGGCAGAAGCAGTCAAGGGTAGCTTAGGGTTAGGGTAAGGGTTAGGGTGAGGGTTAGGGTACGGCTTAGGGTACGGGTTCGGGGAGGGGTTCGGGTAGGGCGTAGGGTATGGTTTAGGGTTAGGGTTAGGGCTAATGTTAGGGTTAGGGCTCGGTTTAGGGTACGGGTTAGGATTAGGGTATGCGTTAGGGTTAGGGTAGGGGTTAGGGTTAGGATACGCGTTAGAGTGACGGTAGTTATTAAACCTATCCCACTCTCTAGATAGCCCTTAGCACGTAAAGGACTATTATTTGGGGGTCCAGGAATGGAGAAGAGTTTAGACACGAGGAGAAGATAAGGAACACACCCATTATCAAGAAATCACATTAGGATTCTCTTTTTAACCTGTTCCTTAAAACACTAGTGCTTAGGAAATCTATTGGAGGCAGAAGCAGTCAAGGGTAGCTTAGGGTTAGGGTTAGGGATAGGGTGAGGGTTAGGGTACGGCTTAGGGTACGGGTTCGGGGAGGGGTTCGGGTAGGGCGTAGGGTATGGGTTAGGGTTAGGGTTAGGGCTAGTGTTAGGGTTAGGGCTCGGTTTAGGGTACGGGTTAGGATTAGGGTACGCGTTAGGGTTAGGGTAGGGGTTAGGGTTAGGGTACGCATTAGGGTGAGGGTAGTTATTAAACCTATCCCACTCTCTAGATACCCCTTAGCACGTAAAGGAATATTATTTGGGGGTCCAGCCATGGAGAAGAGTTTAGACACGAGGAGAGGATAAGGAACACACCCATTATCAAGAAATCACATTAGGATTCTCTTTTTAACCTGTTCCTTAAAACACTAGTGCTTAGGAAATCTATTGGAGGCAGAAGCCGTCAAGGGTAGCTTAGGGTTAGGGTTAGGGTTAGGGTGAGGGTTAGGGTACGGTTTAGGGTACGGGTTCAGGGAGGGGTTCGGGTAGGGCGTAGGGTATGGGTTAGGGTTAGGGTTAGAGTTAGTGTTAGGGTTAGAGTTAGTGTTAGGGTTAGGGCTCGGTTTAGGGTACGGGTTAGGATTAGGGAACGCGTTAGGGTTAGGGTAGGGGTTAGGGTTAGGGTACGCGTTAGGGTGGGGGTAGTTATTAAACCTATCACACTCTCTAGATACCCCTTAGCACGTAAAGGAATATTATTTGGGGGTCCAGCCATGGAGAAGAGTTTAGACACTAGGAGAAGATAAGGAACACACCCATTATCACGAAATCACATTAGGATTCTCTTTTTAAACTGTTCCTTAAAACACTAGTGCTTAGGAAATCTATTGGAGGCAAAAGCCGTCAAGGGTAGCTTAGGGTTAGGGTTAGGGTTAGGGTGAGGGTTAGGGTACGGCTTAGGGTACGGGTTCGGGGAGGCGTTCGGGTAGGGCGTATGGGTATGGGTTAGGGTTAGGGTTAGGGGTCGGTTTAGGGTACGGGTTAGGATTACGGTATGCATTAGGGTTAGGGTAGGGGTTAGGGTTAGGATACGCGTTAGGGTGAGGGTAGTTATTAAACCTATCCCACTCTCTAGATACCCCTTAGCACGTAAAGGAATATTATTTGGGGGTCCAGCCATGGAGAAGAGTTTAGACACGAGGAGAAGATAAGGAACACACCCATTATCAAGAAATCACATTAGGATTCTCTTTTTAACCTGTTCCTTAAATCACTAGTGCTTAGGAAATCTATTGGAGGCAGAAGCCGTCAAGGGTAGCTTAGGGTTAGGGTTAGCGTTAGGGTGAGGGTTAGGGTAAGGCTTAGGGTACGGGTTCGGGGAGGGGTTCGTGTAGGGCGTAGGGTATGGGTTAGAGTTAGGGTTAGGGTTAGTGTTAGGGTTAGGGCTCGGTTTAGGGTACGGGTTAGGATTAGGGTACGCGTTAGTGTTAGGGTAGGGGTTAGGGTTAGGGTACGCTTTAGGGTGAGGGTAGTTATTAAACCTATCCCACTCTCTAGATACCCCTTAGCACGTAAAGGAATATTATTTGGGCGTCCAGCCATGGAGAAAGGTTTAGACACTAGGAGAAGATAAGGAACACACCCATTATCAAGAAATCACAGTATGATTCTCTTTTTAAACTGTTCCTTAAAACACTAGTGGTTAGGAAATCTATTGGAGGCAGAAGCAGTCAAGGGTAGCTTAGGGTTAGGGTTAGGGTTAGGGTGAGATTAGGGTACGGCTTAGGGTAAGGGTTCGGGGAGGGGTTCGGGTAGGGCGTAGTGTATGGGTTAGGGTTAGATTTAGGGTTAGTGTTAGGGTTAGGGCTCGGTTTAGGGTACGGGTTAGGATTAGGGTACTCGTTAGGTTTATGGTAGCGGTTAGGGTTAGGGTACGCGTTAGGGTGAGGGTAGTTATTAAACCTATCACACTCTCTAGATACCCCTTAGCACGTAAAGGAATATTATTTGGGGGTCCAGCCATGGAGAAGAGTTTAGACACGAGGAGAAGATAAGGAACACACCCATTATCAAGAAATCACATTAGGATTCTCTTTTTAACCTGTTCCTTAAAACACTAGTGCTTAGGAAATCTATTGGAGGCAGCAGCCGTCAAGGGTAGCTTAGGGTTAGGGTTAGGGTTAGGGTGATGGTTAGGGTACGGCTTAGGGTACGGGTTCGGGGAGGGGTTCGGGTAGGGCGTAGGGTATGGGTTAGGGTTAGGGTTAGGGCTAGTGTTAGGGTTAGGGCTCGGTTTAGGGTACGGGTTAGGATTAGGGTACGCGTTAGGGTTAGGGTAGGGGTTAGGGTTAGGGTACGCGTTAGGGTGAGGGTAGTTATTAAACCTATCCCACTCTCTAGATACCCCTTAGCACGTAAAGGAATATTATTTGGGGGTCCAGCCATGGAGAAGAGTTTAGACACGAGGAGAAGATAAGGAACACACCCATTATCACGAAATCACATTAGGATTCTCTTTTTAACCTGTTCCTTAAAACACTAGTGCTTAGGAAATCTATTGGAGGCAGAAGCCGTCAAGGGTAGCTTAGGGTTAGGGTTAGGGTTAGGGTGAGGGTTAGGGAATGGTTTAGGGTACGGGTTCAGGGAGGGGTTCGGGTAGGGCGTAGGGTATGGGTTAGGGTTAGGGTTAGAGTTAGTGTTAGGGTTAGGGCTCGGTTTAGGGTACGGGTTAGGATTAGGGTACGCGCTAGGGTTAGGGTAGCGGTTAGTTTTAGGGTACGCGTTAGGGTGAGGGTAGTTAATAAACCTATCCCACTCTCTAGATACCCCTTAGCACGTATAGGAATATTATTTGGGGGTCCAGCCATGGAGAAAAGTTTAGACACTAGGAGAAGATAAGGAACACACCCATTATCACGGAATCCCATTAGGATTCTCTTTTTAACCTGTTCCTTAAAACACTAGTGCTTAGGAAATCTATTGGAGGCAGAAGCAGTCAAGGGTAGCTTAGGGTTAGGGTTAGGGTTAGGGTGAGGGCTACGGTATGGCTTAGGGTACGGGTACGGGGAGGGGTTCGGTTAGGGCGTAGGGTATGGGTTAGGGTTAGGGTTAGGGCTAGTGTTAGGGTTAGGGCTCGGTTTAGGGTACGGGTTAGGATTAGGGTATGCGTTAGGGTTAGGGTAGGGGTTAGGGTTAGGGTACGCGTTAGGGTGAGGGTAGTTATTAAACCTATCCCACTCTCTAGATACCCCTTAGCACGTAAAGGAATATTATTTGGGGGTCCAGCCATGGAGAAGAGTTTAGACACGAGGAGAGGATAAGGAACACACCCATTATCAAGAAATCACATTAGGATTCTCTTTTTAACCTGTTCCTTAAATCACTAGTGCTTAGGAAATCTATTGGAGGCAGAAGCCGTCAAGGGTAGCCTAGGGTTAGGGTTAGGGTTAGGGTGAGGGTTAGGGTACGGCTTAGGGTACGGGTTCGGGGAGGGGTTCGTGTAGGGCGTAGGGTAGGGGTTAGAGTTAGGGTTAGGGTTAGTGTTAGGGTTAGGGCTCGGTTTAGGGTACGGGTTAGGATTAGGGTACGCGTTAGTGTTAGGGTAGGGGTTAGGGTTAGGGTACGCTTTAGGGTGAGGGTAGTTATTAAACCTATCCCACTCTCTAGATACCCGTTAGCACGTAAAGGAATATTATTTGGGCGTCCAGCCATGGAGAAAGGTTTAGACACTAGGAGAAGATAAGGAACACACCCATTATCAAGAAATCACAATATGATTCTCTTTTTAAACTGTTCCTTAAAACACTAGTGGTTAGGAAATCTATTGGAGGCAGAAGCAGTCAAGGGTAGCTTAGGGTTAGGGTTAGGGTTAGGGTGAGATTAGGGTACGGCTTAGGGTAAGGGTTCGGGGAGGGGTTCGGGTAGGGCGTAGTGTATGGGTTAGGGTTAGATTTAGGGTTAGTGTTAGGGTTAGGGCTCGGTTTAGGGTACGGGTTTGGATTAGGGTACTAGTTAGGTTTAGGGTAGCGGTTAGGGTTAGGGTACGCGTTAGGGTGAGGGTAGTTATTAAACCTATCACACTCTCTAGATACCCCTTAGCACGTAAAGGAATATTATTTGGGGGGTCCAGCCATGGAGAAGAGTTTAGACACGAGGAGAAGATAAGGAACACACCCATTATCAAGAAATCACATTAGGATTCTCTTTTTAACCTGTTCCTTAAATCACTAGTGCTTAGGAAATCTATTGGAGGCAGAAGCCGTCAAGGGTAGCTTAGGGTTAGGGTTAGGGTTAGGGTGAGGGTTAGGGTAAGGCTTAGGGTACGGGTTCGGGGAGGGGTTCGTGTAGGGCGTAGGTTATGGGTTAGAGTTAGGGTTAGGGTTAGTGTTAGGGTTAGGGCTCGGTTTAGGGTACGGGTTAGGATTAGGGTACGCGTTAGTGTTAGGGTAGGGGTTAGGGTTAGGGTACGCTTTAGGGTGAGGGTAGTTATTAAACCTATCCCACTCTCTAGATACCCTTTAGCACGTAAAGGAATATTATTTGGGCGTCCAGCCATGGAGAAAGGTTTAGACACTAGGAGAAGATAAGGAACACACCCATTATCAAGAAATCACAATATGATTCTCTTTTTAAACTGTTCCTTAAAACACTAGTGGTTAGGAAATCTATTGGAGGCAGAAGCAGTCAAGGGTAGCTTAGGGTTAGGGTTAGGGTTAGGGTGAGATTAGGGTACGGCTTAGGGTAAGGGTTCGGGGAGGGGTTCGGGTAGGGCGTAGTGTATGGGTTAGGGTTAGACTTAGGGTTAGTGTTAGGGTTAGGGCTCGGTTTAGGGTACGGGTTAAGATTAGGGTACTAGTTAGGTTTAGGGTAGCGGTTAGGGTTAGGGTACGCGTTAGGGTGAGGGTAGTTATTAAACCTATCACACTCTCTAGATACCCCTTAGCACGTAAAGGAATATTATTTGGGGGTCCAGCCATGGAGAAGAGTTTAGACACGAGGAGAAGATAAGGAACACACCCATTATCACGAAATCACATTAGGATTCTCTTTTTAACCTGTTCCTTAAAACACTAGTGCTTAGGAAATCTATTGGAGGCAAGCAGTCAAGGGTAGCTTAGGGTTAGGGTTAGGGTTAGGGTGAGGGTTAGGGTACGGCTTAGGGTATGGGTTCGGGGAGGGGTCGGGTAGGGCGTAGGGTATGGGTTAGGGTTAGGGTTAGGGCTAGTGTTAGGGTTAGGGCTCGGTTTAGGGTACGGGTTAGGATTAGGGTATGCGTTAGGGTTAGGGGTAGGGGTTAGGGTTAGGGTACGCGTTAGGGTGAGGGTAGTTATTAAACCTATCCCACTCTCTAGATACCCCTTAGCACGTAAAGGAATATTATTTGGGGGTCCAGCCATGGAGAAGAGTTTAGACACGAGGAGAAGATCAGGAACACACCCATTATCACGGAATCACATTAGGATTCTCTTTTTAACCTGTTCCTTAAAACACTAGTGCTTAGGAAATCTATTGGAGGCAGAAGCAGTCAAGGGTAGCTTAGGGTTAGGGTGAGGGCTACGGTATGGCTTAGGGTACGGGTTCGGGGAGGGGTTCGGGTAGGGCGTAGGGTATGGGGTAGGGTTAGGGTTAGGGTTAGTGTTAGGGTTAGGGCTCGGTTTAGGGTACGGGTTAGGATTAGGGAACGCGTTAGGGTTAGGGTAGGGGTTAGGGTTAGGGTACGTGTTAGGGTGAGGGTAGTTATTAAACCTATCCCACTCTCTAGATACCCCTTAGCACGTAAAGGAATATTATTTGGGGGTCCAGCCATGGAGAAGAGTTTAGACACGAGCAGAAGATAAGGAACACACCCATTATCAAGAAATCACATTAGGATTCTCTTTTTAACCTGTTCCTTAAAACACTAGTGCTTAGGAAATCTATTGGAGGCAGAAGCAGTCAAGGGTAGCTTAGGGTTAGGGTTAGGGTTAGGGTGAGGGATAGGGTACGGCTTAGGGTACGGGTTCGGGGAAGAGTTCGGGTAGGGCGTAGGGTAGGGTTTAGGGTTAGGGTTAGGGTTAGTGTTAGGGTTAGGGCTCGGTTTAGGGTACGGGTTAGGATTAGGGTACGCGTTAGTGTTAGGGTAGGTGTTAGGGTTAGGGTACGCGATAGGGTGAGGTTAGTTATTAAACCTATCCCACTCTCTAGATACCCCTTAGCACGTAAAGGAATATTATTTGGGGGTCCAGCCATGGAGAAGAGTTTAGACACTAGGAGAAGATAAGGAACACACCCATTATCAAGAAATCACATTAGGATTCTCTTTTCAACCTGTTCCTTAAAACACTAGTGCTTAGGAAATCTATTGGAGGCAGAAGCAGTCAAGGGTAGCTTAGGGTTAGCGTTAGGGTTAGGGTGAGGGTTAGGGTACGGCTTACGATACGGGTTCGGGGAGGGGTTCGGGTAGGGCGTAGGGTATGGGTTAGGGTTAGGGTTAGGGCTAGTGTTAGGGTTAGGGCTCGGTTTAGGGTACGGGTTAGGATTAGGGTATGCGTTAGGGTTAGGGTAGGGGTTAGGGTTAGGGTACGCGTTAGGGTGAGGGTAGTTATTAAAGCTATCCCACTCTCTAGATACCCCTTAGCACGTAAAGGAATATTATTTGGGGGTCCAGCCATGGAGAAGAGTTTAGACACGAGGAGAAGATAAGGAACACACCGATTATCAAGAAATCACATTAGGATTCTCTTTTTAACCTGTTCCTTAAATCACTAGTGCTTAGGAAATCTATTGGAGGCAGAAGCCGTCAAGGGTAGCTTAGGGTTAGGGTTAGGGTTAGGGTGAGGGTTAGGGTACGGTTTAGGGAACGGGTTCAGGGAGGGGTTCGGGTAGGGCGTAGGGTATGGGTTAGGGTTAGGGTTAGAGTTAGTGTTAGGGTTAGGGCTCGGTTTAGGGTATGGGTTAGGATTAGGGTACGCGTTAGGGTTAGGGTAGGGGTTAGGGTTAGGGTACGCGTTAGGGTGAGGGTAGTTATTAAACCTATCCCAGTCTCTAGATACCCCTTAGCACGTAAAGGAATATTATTTGGGGATCGAGCCATGGAGAAGAGTTTAGACACTAGGAGAAGATAAGGAACACACCCATTATCACGAAAAACACATTAGGATTCTCTTTTTAACCTGTTCCTTAAAACACTAGTGCTTAGGAAATCTATTGGAGTCAGAAGCAGTCAAGGGTAGCTTAGGGTTAGGGTTAGGGTTAGGGTGAGGGCTAGGGTATGGCTTAGGGTACGGGTTCGGGGAGGGGTTCGGGTAGGGCGTAGGGTATGGGTTAGGGTTAGGGTTACGGTTAGTGTTAGGGTTAGGGCAGGGTTTAGGGTACGGGTTAGGATTAGGGTACGCGTTAGTGTTAGGGTAGTGGTTAGGGTTAGGGTACGCTTTAGGGTGGGGGTAGTTATTAAACCTATCACACTCTCTAGATACCCCTTAGCACGTAAAGGAATATTATTTGGGGGTCCAGCCTTGGAGAAGAGTTTAGACACGAGGAGAATATAAGGAACACACCCATTATCAAGAAATCACATTACGATTCTCTTTTTAACCTGTTCCTTAAAACACTAGTACTTAGGAAATCTATTGGAGGCAGAAGCAGTCAAGGGTAGCTTAGGGTTAGGGTTAGGGTTAGGGTGAGGGTTAGGGTACGGCTTAGGGTACGGGTTCGGGGAGGGGTTCGGGTAGGGCGTAGGGTATGGGTTAGGGTTAGGGTTAGGGCTAGTGTTAGGGTTAGGGCTCGGTTTAGGGTACGGGTTAGGATTAGGGTATGCGTTAGGGTTAGGGTAGGGGTTAGGGTTAGGATACGCGTTAGGGTGAGGGTAGTTATTAAACCTATCCCACTCTCTATATACCCCTTAGCACGTAAAGGAATATTATTTGGGGGTCCAGCCATGGAGAAGAGTTTAGATACGAGGAGAAGATAAGGAACACACCCATTATCAAGAAATCACATTAGGATTCTCTTTTTAACCTGTTCCTTAAATCACTAGTGCTTAGGAAATCTATTGGAGGCAGAAGCCGTCAAGGGTAGCTTAGGGTTAGGGTTAGGGTTAGGGTGAGGGTTAGGGTACGGCTTAGGGTACGGGTTCGGGGAGGGGTTCAGGTAGGGCGTAGGGTATGGGTTAGAGTTAGGGTTAGGGTTAGTGTTAGGGTTAGGGCTCGGTTTAGGGTACGGGTTAGGATTAGGGTATGCGTTAGTGTTAGGGTAGGGGTTAGGGTTAGGGTACGCTTTAGGGTGAGGGTAGTTATTAAACCTATCCCACTCTCTAGATACCCCTTAGCACGAAAAGGAATATTATTTGGGCGTCCAGCCATGGAGAAGGGTTTAGACACTAGGAGAAGATAAGGAACACACCCATTATCAAGAAATCACAATATGATTCTCTTTTTAAACTGTTCCTTAAAACACTAGTGGTTAGGAAATCTATTGGAGGCAGAAGCAGTCAAGGGTAGCTTAGGGTTAGGGTGAGGGTTAGGGTACGGCTTAGGGTACGGGTTTGGGGAGGGGTTCGGGTAGGGCGTAGGGTATGGGTTAGGGTTAGGGTTAGGGCTAGTGTTAGGGTTAGGGCTCGGTTTAGGGTACGGGTTAGGATTAGGGTACGCGTTAGGGTTAGGGTAGGGGTTAGGGTTAGGGTACGCGTTAGGGTGAGGGTAGTTATTAAACCTATCCCACTCTCTACATACCCCTTAGCACGTAAAGGAATATTATTTGGGGGTCCAGCCATGGAGAAGAGTTTAGACACGAGGAGAAGATAAGGAACACACCCATTATCAAGAAATCACATTACGATTCTCTTTTTAACCTGTTCCTTAAAACACTAGTGCTTAGGAAATCTATTGGAGGCAGAAGCAGTCAAGGGTAGCTTAGGGTTAGGGTGAGGGTTAGGGTGAGGGCTAGGGTATGGCTTAGGGTACGGGTTCGGGGAGGGGTTCGGGTAGGGCATAGGGTATGGGTTAGGGTTAGGGTTAGGGTTAGTGTTAGGGTTAGGGCTCGGTTTAGGGTACGAGTTAGGATTAGGGAACGCGTTAGGGTTAGGGTAGGGGTTAGGGTTAGGGTACGTATTAGGGTGAGGGTAGTTATTAAACCTGTCACACTCTCTAGATACCCCTTAGCACATAAAGGAATATTATTTGGGGGTCCAGCCATGGAGAAGAGTTTAGACACGAGGAGAAGATAAGGAACACACCCATTATTAAGAAATCACATTAGGATTCTCTTTTTAACATGTTCCTTAAAACACTAGTGCTTAGGAAATCTATTGGAGGCAGAAGCAGTCAAGGGTAGCTTAGGGTTAGGGTTTGGGTTAGGGTGAGGGCTAGGGTATGGCTTAGGGTACGGGTTCCGTGAGGGGTTCGGTTAGGGCGTAAGGTATGGGTTAGGGTTAGGGTTAGGGTTAGTGTTAGGGTTAGGGCTCGGTTTAGGGTACGGGTTAGGATTAGGGTACACGTTAGTGTTAGGGTAGGGGTTAGGGTTAGGGTACGCGATAGGGTGAGGGTAGTTATTAAACCTATCACACTCTCTAGATACCACTTAGCACATAAAGGAATATTATTTGGGGGTCCAGCCATGGAGAAGAGTTTAGACACTAGGAGAAGATAAGGAACACACCCATTATCAAGAAATCACATTAGGATTCTCTTTTCAACCTGTTCCTTAAAACACTAGTGCTTAGGAAATCTATTGGAGGCAGAAGCAGTCAAGGGTAGCTTAGGGTTAGCGTTAGGGTTAGGGTGAGGGTTAGGGTACGGCTTACGATACGGGTTCGGGGAGGGGTTCGGGTAGGGCGTAGGGTATGGGTTAGGGTTAGGGTTAGGGCTAGTGTTAGGGTTAGGGCTCGGTTTAGGGTACGGGTTAGGATTAGGGTATGCGTTAGGGCTAGGGTAGGGGTTAGGGTTAGGGTACGCGTTAGGGTGAGGGTAGTTATTAAACCTATCCCACTCTCTAGATACCCCTTAGCACGTAAAGGAATATTATTTGGGGGTCCAGCCATGGAGAAGAGTTTAGACACGAGGAGAGGATAAGGAACACACCCATTATCAAGAAATCACATTAGGATTCTCTTTTTAACCTGTTCCTTAAGTCACTAGTGCTTAGGAAATCTATTGGAGGCAGAAGCCGTCAAGGGTAGCTTAGGGTTAGGGTTAGGGTTAGGGTGAGGGTTAGGGTACGGCTTAGGGTACGGGTTCGGGGAGGGGTTCGTGTAGGGCGTAGGTTATGGGTTAGAGTTAGGGTTCGGGTTAGTGTTAGGGTTAGGGCTCGGTTTAGGGTACGGGTTAGGATTAGGGTACGCGTTAGTGTTAGGGTAGGGGTTAGGGTTAGGGTACGCTTTAGGGTGAGGGTAGTTATTAAACCTATCCCACTCTCTAGATACCCGTTAGCACGTAAAGGAATATTATTTGGGCGTCCAGCCATGGAGAAAGGTTTAGACACTAGGAGAAGATAAGGAACACACCCATTATCAAGAAATCACAATATGATTCTCTTTTTAAACTGTTCCTTAAAACACTAGTGGTTAGGAAATCTATTGGAGGCAGAAGCAGTCAAGGGTAGCTTAGGGTTAGGGTTAGGGTTAGGGTGAGATTAGGGTACGGCTTAGGGTAAGGGTTCGGGGAGGGGTTCGGGTAGGGCGTAGTGTATGGGTTAGGGTTAGATTTAGGGTTAGTGTTAGGGTTAGGGCTCGGTTTAGGGTACGGGTTAGGATTAGGGTACTAGTTAGGTTTAGGGTAGCGGTTAGGGTTAGGGTACGCGTTAGGGTGAGGGTAGTTATTAAACCTATCACACTCTCTAGATACCCCTTAGCACGTAAAGGAATATTATTTGGGGGTCCAGCCATGGAGAAGAGTTTAGACACGAGGAGAAGATAAGGAACACACCCATTATCAAGAAATCACATTAGGATTCTCTTTTTAACCTGTTCCTTAAATCACTAGTGCTTAGGAAATCTATTGGAGGCAGAAGCCGTCAAGGGTAGCTTAGGGTTAGGGTTAGGGTTAGGGTGAGGGTTAGGGTAAGGCTTAGGGTACGGGTTCGGGGAGGGGTTCGTGTAGGGCGTAGGGTATGGGTTAGAGTTAGGGTTAGGGTTAGTGTTAGGGTTAGGGCTCGGTTTAGGGTACGGGTTAGGATTAGGGTACGCGTTAGTGTTAGGGTAGGGGTTAGGGTTAGGGTACGCTTTAGGGTGAGGGTAGTTATTAAACCTATCCCACTCTCTAGATACCCCTTAGCACGTAAAGGAATATTATTTGGGCGTCCAGCCATGGAGAAAGGTTTAGACACTAGGAGAAGATAAGGAACACACCCATTATCAAGAAATCACAATATGATTCTCTTTTTAAACTGTTCCTTAAAACACTAGTGGTTAGGAAATCTATTGGAGGCAGAAGCAGTCAAGGGTAGCTTAGGGTTAGGGTTAGGGTTAGGGTGAGATTAGGGTACGGCTTAGGGTAAGGGTTCGGGGAGGGGTTCGGGTAGGGCGTAGTGTATGGGTTAGGGTTAGACTTAGGGTTAGTGTTAGGGTTAGGGCTCGGTTTAGGGTACGGGTTAAGATTAGGGTACTAGTTAGGTTTAGGGTAGCGGTTAGGGTTAGGGTACGCGTTAGGGTGAGGGTAGTTATTAAACCTATCACACTCTCTAGATACCCCTTAGCACGTAAAGGAATATTATTTGGGGGTCCAGCCATGGAGAAGAGTTTAGACACGAGGAGAAGATAAGGAACACACCCATTATCACGAAATCACATTAGGATTCTCTTTTTAACCTGTTCCTTAAAACACTAGTGCTTAGGAAATCTATTGGAGGCAGAAGCAGTCAAGGGTAGCTTAGGGTTAGGGTTAGGGTTAGGGTGAGGGTTAGGGTACGGCTTAGGGTACGGGTTCGGGGAGGGGTGCGGGTAGGGCGTAGGGTATGGGTTAGGGTTAGGGTTAGGGCTAGTGTTAGGGTTAGGGCTCGGTTTAGGGTACGGGTTAGGATTAGGGTATGCGTTAGGGTTAGGGTAGGGGTTAGGGTTAGGGTACGCGTTAGGGTGAGGGTAGTTATTAAACCTATCCCACTCTCTAGATACCCCTTAGCACGTAAAGGAATATTATTTGGGGGTCCAGCCATGGAGAAGAGTTTAGACACGAGGAGAAGATAAGGAACACACCCATTATCACGAAATCACATTAGGATTCTCTTTTTAACCTGTTCCTTAAAACACTAGTGCTTAGGAAATCTATTGGAGGCAGAAGCCGTCAAGGGTAGCTTAGGGTTAGGGTTAGGGTTAGGGTGAGGGTTAGGGTACGGTTTAGGGTACGGGTTCAGGGAGGGGTTCGGGTAGGGCGTAGGGTATGGGTTAGGGTTAGGGTTAGAGTTAGTGTTAGGGTTAGGGCTCGGTTTAGGGTACGGGTTAGGATTAGGGTACGCGCTAGGGTTAGGGTAGGGGTTAGGGTTAGGGTACGCGTTAGGGTGAGGGTAGTTAATAAACCTATCCCACTCTCTAGATACCCCTTAGCACGTATAGGAATATTATTTGGGGGTCCAGCCATGGAGAAGAGTTTAGACACTAGGAGAAGATAAGGAACACACCCATTATCACGGAATCACATTAGGATTCTCTTTTTAACCTGTTCCTTAAAACACTAGTGCTTAGGAAATCTATTGGAGGCAGAAGCAGTCAAGGGTAGCTTAGGGTTAGCGTGAGGGCTACGGTATGGCTTAGGGTACGGGTTCGGGGAGGGGTTCGGGTAGGGCGTAGGGTATGGGGTAGGGTTAGGGTTAGGGTTAGTGTTAGGGTTAGGGCTCGGTTTAGGGTACGGGTTAGGATTAGGGTACGCGTTAGTGTTAGGGTAGGTGTTAGGGTTAGGGTACGCGATAGGGTGAGGTTAGTTATTAAAACTATCCCACTCTCTAGATACCCCTTAGCACGTAAAGGAATATTATTTGGGGGTCCAGCCATGGAGAAGAGTTTAGACACTAGGAGAAGATAAGGAACACACCCATTATCAAGAAATCACATTAGGATTCTCTTTTCAACCTGTTCCTTAAAACACTAGTGCTTAGGAAATCTATTGGAGGCAGAAGCAGTCAAGGGTAGCTTAGGGTTAGCGTTAGGGTTAGGGTGAGGGTTAGGGTACGGCTTACGATACGGGTTCGGGGAGGGGTTCGGGTAGGGCGTAGGGTATGGGTTAGGGTTAGGGTTAGGGCTAGTGTTAGGGTTAGGGCTCGGTTTAGGGTACGGGTTAGGATTAGGGTATGCGTTAGGGTTAGGGTAGGGGTTAGGGTTAGGGTACGCGTTAGGGTGAGGGTAGTTATTAAAGCTATCCCACTCTCTAGATACCCCTTAGCACGTAAAGGAATATTATTTGGGGGTCCAGCCATGGAGAAGAGTTTAGACACGAGGAGAAGATAAGGAACACACCCATTATCAAGAAATCACATTAGGATTCTCTTTTTAACCTGTTCCTTAAATCACTAGTGCTTAGGAAATCTATTGGAGGCAGAAGCCGTCAAGGGTAGCTTAGGGTTAGGGTTAGGGTTAGGGTGAGGGTTAGGGTACGGTTTAGGGTACGGGTTCAGGGAGGGGTTCGGGTAGGGCGTAGGGTATGGGTTAGGGTTAGGGTTAGAGTTAGTGTTAGGGTTAGGGCTCGGTTTAGGGTATGGGTTAGGATTAGGGTACGCGTTAGGGTTATGGTAGGGGTTAGGGTTAGGGTACGCGTTAGGGTGAGGGTAGTTATTAAACCTATCCCAGTCTCTAGATACCCCTTAGCACGTAAAGGAATATTATTTGGGGATCGAGCCATGGAGAAGAGTTTAGACACTAGGAGAAGATAAGGAACACACCCATTATCACGAAAACACATTAGGATTCTCTTTTTAACCTGTTCCTTAAAACACTAGTGCTTAGGAAATCTATTGGAGTCAGAAGCAGTCAAGGGTAGCTTAGGGTTAGGGTTAGGGTTAGGGTGAGGGCTAGGGTATGGCTTAGGGTACGGGTTCGGGGAGGGGTTCGGGTAGGGCGTAGGGTATGGGTTAGGGTTAGGGTTACGGTTAGTGTTAGGGTTAGGGCAGGGTTTAGGGTACGGGTTAGGATTAGGGTACGCGTTAGTGTTAGGGTAGTGGTTAGGGTTAGGGTACGCTTTAGGGTGGGGGTAGTTATTAAACCTATCACACTCTCTAGATACCCCTTAGCACGTAAAGGAATATTATTTGGGGGTCCAGCCTTGGAGAAGAGTTTAGACACGAGGAGAATATAAGGAACACACCCATTATCAAGAAATCACATTACGATTCTCTTTTTAACCTGTTCCTTAAAACACTAGTGCTTAGGAAATCTATTGGAGGCAGAAGCAGTCAAGGGTAGCTTAGGGTTAGGGTTAGGGTTAGGGTGAGGGTTAGGGTACGGCTTAGGGTACGGGTTCGGGGAGGGGTTCGGGTAGGGCGTAGGGTATGGGTTAGGGTTAGGGTTAGGGCTAGTGTTAGGGTTAGGGCTCGGTTTAGGGTACGGGTTAGGATTAGGGTATGCGTTAGGGTTAGGGTAGGGGTTAGGGTTAGGATACGCGTTAGGGTGAGGGTAGTTA
Organism: Balaenoptera acutorostrata; assembly: GCF_949987535.1. Taxonomy (NCBI): domain Eukaryota; kingdom Metazoa; phylum Chordata; class Mammalia; order Artiodactyla; family Balaenopteridae; genus Balaenoptera; species Balaenoptera acutorostrata. The sequence goes on from NW_026645832.1 coordinate 422,636, forward strand.
TTAAACCTATCCCACTCTCTATATACCCCTTAGCACGTAAAGGAATATTATTTGGGGGTCCAGCCATGGAGAAGAGTTTAGATACGAGGAGAAGATAAGGAACACACCCATTATCAAGAAATCACATTAGGATTCTCTTTTTAACCTGTTCCTTAAATCACTAGTGCTTAGGAAATCTATTGGAGGCAGAAGCCGTCAAGGGTAGCTTAGGGTTAGGGTTAGGGTTAGGGTGAGGGTTAGGGTACGGCTTAGGGTACGGGTTCGGGGAGGGGTTCAGGTAGGGCGTAGGGTATGGGTTAGAGTTAGGGTTAGGGTTAGTGTTAGGGTTAGGGCTCGGTTTAGGGTACGGGTTAGGATTAGGGTATGCGTTAGTGTTAGGGTAGGGGTTAGGGTTAGGGTACGCTTTAGGGTGAGGGTAGTTATTAAACCTATCCCACTCTCTAGATACCCCTTAGCACGTAAAGGAATATTATTTGGGCGTCCAGCCATGGAGAAGGGTTTAGACACTAGGAGAAGATAAGGAACACACCCATTATCAAGAAATCACAATATGATTCTCTTTTTAAACTGTTCCTTAAAACACTAGTGGTTAGGAAATCTATTGGAGGCAGAAGCAGTCAAGGGTAGCTTAGGGTTAGGGTGAGGGTTAGGGTACGGCTTAGGGTACGGGTTTGGGGAGGGGTTCGGGTAGGGCGTAGGGTATGGGTTAGGGTTAGGGTTAGGGCTAGTGTTAGGGTTAGGGCTCGGTTTAGGGTACGGGTTAGGATTAGGGTACGCGTTAGGGTTAGGGTAGGGGTTAGGGTTAGGGTACGCGTTAGGGTGAGGGTAGTTATTAAACCTATCCCACTCTCTAGATACCCCTTAGCACGTAAAGGAATATTATTTGGGGGTCCAGCCATGGAGAAGAGTTTAGACACGAGGAGAAGATAAGGAACACACCCATTATCAAGAAATCACATTACGATTCTCTTTTTAACCTGTTCCTTAAAACACTAGTGCTTAGGAAATCTATTGGAGGCAGAAGCAGTCAAGGGTAGCTTAGGGTTAGGGTGAGGGTTAGGGTGAGGGCTAGGGTATGGCTTAGGGTACGGGTTCGGGGAGGGGTTCGGGTAGGGCATAGGGTATGGGTTAGGGTTAGGGTTAGGGTTAGTGTTAGGGTTAGGGCTCGGTTTAGGGTACGAGTTAGGATTAGGGAACGCGTTAGGGTTAGGGTAGGGGTTAGGGTTAGGGTACGTGTTAGGGTGAGGGTAGTTATTAAACCTGTCACACTCTCTAGATACCCCTTAGCACATAAAGGAATATTATTTGGGGGTCCAGCCATGGAGAAGAGTTTAGACACGAGGAGAAGATAAGGAACACACCCATTATTAAGAAATCACATTAGGATTCTCTTTTTAACATGTTCCTTAAAACACTAGTGCTTAGGAAATCTATTGGAGGCAGAAGCCGTCAAGGGAAGCTTAGGTTTAGGGTTAGGGTTAGGGTGAGGGTTAGGGTACGGCTTAGGGTACGGGTTCAGGGAGGGGTTCAGGTAGGGCGTAGGGTATGGGTTAGGGTTAGGGTTAGAGTTAGTGTTAGGGTTAGGGCTAGGTTTAGGGTATGGGTTAGGATTAGGGTACGCGTTAGGGTTAGGGTAGGGGTTAGGGTTAGGGTACACGTTAGGGTGAGGGTAGTTATTAAACCTATCCCACCCTCTAGATACCCCTTAGCACGTAAAGGAATATTATTTGGGAGTCCTGCCATGGAGAAGAGTTTAGACACTAGGAGAAGATAAGGAACACACCCATTATCACGAAATCACATTAGGATTCTCTTTTTAACCTGTTCCTTAAAACACTAGTGCTTAGGAAATCTATTGGAGGCAGAAGCAGTCAAGGGTAGCTTAGGGTTAGGGTTTGGGTTAGGGTGAGGGCTAGGGTATGGCTTAGGGTACGGGTTCGGGGAGGGGTTCGGTTAGGGCGTAAGGTATGGGTTAGGGTTGGGGTTAGGGTTAGTGTTAGGGTTAGGGCTCGGTTTAGGGTACGGGTTAGGATTAGGGTACACGTTAGGGTTAGGGTAGGGGTTAGGGTTAGGGTACGCGATAGGGTGAGGGTAGTTATTAAACCTATCACACTCTCTAGATACCCCTTAGCACATAAAGGAATATTATTTGGGGGTCCTGCCATGGAGAAGAGTTTAGACACGAGGAGAAGATAAGGAACCTACCCATTATCAAGAAATCACATTAGGATTCTCTTTTTAACATGTTCCTTAAAACACTAGTGCTTAGGAAATCTATTGGAGGCAGAAGCCGTCAAGGGTAGCTTAGGGTTAGGGTTAGGGTTAGGGTGAGGGTTAGGGTACGGCTTAGGGCACGGGTTCGGGGAGGGGTTCGGGTAGGGCGTAGGGTATGGGTTAGGGTTAGGGTTAGGGTTAGTGTTAGGGTTAGGGCTCGGTTTAGGGTACGGGTTAGGATTAGGGTACGTGTTAGGGTTAGTGTACGCGTTAGGGTGAGGGTAGTTATTAAACCTATTCCACTCTCTAGATACACCTTAGCACGTACAGGAATATTATTGGGGGTCCAGCCATGGAGAAGAGTTTAGACACTAGGAGAAGATAAGGAACACACCCATTATCACGAAATCACATTAGGATTCTCTTTTTAACCTGTTCCTTAAAACACTAGTGCTTAGGAAATCTATTGGAGGCAGAAGCAGTCAAGGGTAGCTTAGGGTTAGTGTTAGGGTTAGGGTGAGGGTTAGGGTATGGCTTAGGGTACGGGTTCGGGGAGGGGTTCGGGTAGGGCGTAGGGTATGGGTTAGGGTTAGGGTTAGGGTTAGTGTTAGGGTTAGGGCTCGGTTTAGGGTACGGGTTAGGATTAGGGTACGCGTTAGGGTTAGGGTAGGGGTTAGGGTTAGGGTACGCGTTAGGGTGGGGGTAGTTATTAAACCTATCACACTCTCTAGACACCCCTTAGCACGTAAAGGAATATTATTTGGGGGTCCAGCCTTGGAGAAGAGTTTAGACACGAGGAGAATATAAGGAACACACCCATTATCAAGAAATCACATTAGGATTCTCTTTTTAACCTGTTCCTTAAAACACTAGTGCTTAGGAAATCTATTGGAGGCAGAAGCAGTCAAGGGTAGCTTAGGGTTAGGGTTAGGGTTAGGGTGAGGGTTAGGGTACGGCTTAGGGTACGGGTTCGGGGAGGGGTTCGGGTAGGGCGTAGGGTATGGGTTAGGGTTAGGGTTAGGGCTAGTGTTAGGGTTAGGGCTCGGTTTAGGGTACGGGTTAGGATTAGGGTATGCGTTAGGGTTAGGGTAGGGGTTAGGGTTAGGATACGCGTTAGGGTGAGGGTCGTTATTAAACCTATCCCACTCTCTAGATACCCCTTAGCACGTAAAGGAATATTATTTGGGGGTCCAGCCATGGAGAAGAGTTTAGATACGAGGAGAAGATAAGGAACACACCCATTATCAAGAAATCACATTAGGATTCTCTTTTTAACCTGTTCCTTAAATCACTAGTGCTTAGGAAATCTATTGGAGGCAGAAGCCGTCAAGGGTAGCTTAGGGTTAGGGTTAGGGTTAGGGTGAGGGTTAAGGTACGGCTTAGGGTACGGGTTCGGGGAGGGGTTCAGGTAGGGCGTAGGGTATGGGTTAGAGTTAGGGTTAGGGTTAGTGTTAGGGTTAGGGCTCGGTTTAGGGTACGGGTTAGGATTAGGGTACGCGTTAGTGTTAGGGTAGGGGTTAGGGTTAGGGTACGCTTTAGGGTGAGGGTAGTTATTAAACCTATCCCACTCTCTAGATACCCCTTAGCACGTAAAGGAATATTATTTGGGCGTCCAGCCATGGAGAAGGGTTTAGACACTAGGAGAAGATAAGGAACACACCCATTATCAAGAAATCACAATATGATTCTCTTTTTAAACTGTTCCTTAAAACACTAGTGGTTAGGAAATCTATTGGAGGCAGAAGCAGTCAAGGGTAGCTTAGGGTTAGGGTGAGGGTTAGGGTACGGCTTAGGGTACGGGTTTGGGGAGGGGTTCGGGTAGGGCGTAGGGTATGGGTTAGGGTTAGGGTTAGGGCTAGTGTTAGGGTTAGGGCTCGGTTTAGGGTACGGGTTAGGATTAGGGTACGCGTTAGGGTTAGGGTAGGGGTTAGGGTTAGGGTACGCGTTAGGGTGAGGGTAGTTATTAAACCTATCCCACTCTCTAGATACCCCTTAGCACGTAAAGGAATATTATTTGGGGGTCCAGCCATGGAGAAGAGTTTAGACACGAGGAGAAGATAAGGAACACACCCATTATCAAGAAATCACATTACGATTCTCTTTTTAACCTGTTCCTTAAAACACTAGTGCTTAGGAAATCTATTGGAGGCAGAAGCAGTCAAGGGTAGCTTAGGGTTAGGGTTAGGGTTAGGGTGAGGGCTAGGGTATGGCTTAGGGTACGGGTTCGGGGAGGGGTTCGGGTAGGGCATAGGGTATGGGTTAGGGTTAGGGTTAGGGTTAGTGTTAGGGTTAGGGCTCGGTTTAGGGTACGAGTTAGGATTAGGGAACGCGTTAGGGTTAGGGTAGGCGTTAGGGTTAGGGTACGTGTTAGGGTGAGGGTAGTTATTAAACCTATCACACTCTCTAGATACCCCTTAGCACATAAAGGAATATTATTTGGGGGTCCAGCCATGGAGAAGAGTTTAGACACGAGGAGAAGATAAGGAACACACCCATTATTAAGAAATCACATTAGGATTCTCTTTTTAACATGTTCCTTAAAAAACTAGTGCTTACGAAATCTATTGGAGGCAGAAGCCGTCAAGGGAAGCTTAGGTTTAGGGTTAGGGTTAGGGTGAGGGTTAGGGTACGGCTTAGGGTACGGGTTCAGGGAGGGGTTCAGGTAGGGCGTAGGGTATGGTTTAGGGTTAGGGTTAGAGTTAGTGTTAGGGTTAGGGCTAGGTTTAGGGTATGGGTTACGATTAGGGTACGCGTTAGGGTTAGGGTAGGGGTTAGGGTTAGGGTACACGTTAGGGTGAGGGTAGTTATTAAACCTATCCCACTCTCTAGATACCCCTTAGCACGTAAAGGAATATTATTTGGGAGTCCAGCCATGGAGAAGAGTTTAGACACTAGGAGAAGATAAGGAACACACCCATTATCACGAAATCACATTAGGATTCTCTTTTTAACCTGTTCCTTAAAACACTAGTGCTTAGGAAATCTATTGGAGGCAGAAGCAGTCAAGGGTAGCTTAGGGTTAGTGTTAGGGTTAGGGTGAGGGTTAGGGTATGGCTTAGGGTACGGGTTCGGGGAGGGGTTCGGGTAGGGCGTAGGGTATGGGTTAGGGTTAGGGTTAGGGTTAGTGTTAGGGTTAGGGCTCGGTTTAGGGTACGGGTTAGGATTAGGGTACGCGTTAGGTTTAGGGTAGGGGTTAGGGTTAGGGTACGCGTTAGGGTGGGGGTAGTTATTAAACCTATCACACTCTCTAGACACCCCTTAGCACGTAAAGGAATATTATTTGGGGGTCCAGCCTTGGAGAAGAGTTTAGACACGAGGAGAATATAAGGAACACACCCATTATCAAGAAATCTCATTAGGATTCTCTTTTTAACCTGTTCCTTAAAACACTAGTGCTTAGGAAATCTATTGGAGGCAGAAGCAGTCAAGGGTAGCTTAGGGTTAGGGTTAGGGATAGGGTGAGGGTTAGGGTACGGCTTAGGGTACGGGTTCGGGGAGGGGTTCGGGTAGGGCGTAGGGTATGGGTTAGGGTTAGGGTTAGGGCTAGTGTTAGGTTTAGGGCTCGGTTTAGGGTACGGGTTAGGATTAGGGTACGCGTTAGGGTTAGGGTAGGGGTTAGGGTTAGGGTACGCATTAGGGTGAGGGTAGTTATTAAACCTATCCCACTCTCTAGATACCTCTTAGCACGTAAAGGAATATTATTTGGGGGTCCAGCCATGGAGAAGAGTTTAGACACGAGGAGAAGATAAGGAACACACCCATTATCTAGAAATCACATTAGGATTCTCTTTTTAACCTGTTCCTTAAAACACTAGTGCTTAGGAAATCTATTGGAGGCAGAAGCAGTCAAGGGTAGCTTAGGGTTAGGGTTAGGGTTAGGGTGAGGGTTAGGGTACGGCTTAGGGTACGGGTTCGGGGAGGGGTTCGGGTAGGGCGTAGGGTATGGTTTAGGGTTAGGGTTAGGGTTAGTGTTAGGGTTAGGGCTCGGTTTAGGCTACGGGTTAGGATTAGGGTACGCGTTAGTGTTAGGGTAGTGGTTAGGGCTAGGGTACGCTTTAGGGTGAGGGTAGTTATTAAACCTATCCCACTCTCTAGATACCCCTTAGCACGTAAAGGAATATTATTTGGGGGTCTTGCCATGGAGAAGAGTTTAGACACTAGGAGAAGATAAGGAACACACCCATTATCAAGAAATCACAATATGATTCTCTTTTTAAACTGTTCCTTAAAACACTAGTGCTTAGGAAATCTATTGGAGGCAGAAGCCGTCAAGGGTAGCTTAGGGTTAGGGTTAGGGTTAGGGTGAGGGTTAGGGTACGGCTTAGGGTACGGGTTCGGGGAGGGGTTCGGGTAGGGCGTAGGGTATGGGTTAGGGTTAGGGTTAGGGTTAGTGTTAGGGTTAGGGCTCGGTTTAGGGTACGGGTTAGGATTAGGGTACGCGTTAGTGTTAGGGTAGTGGTTAGGGTTAGGGTACGCTTTAGGGTGAGGGTAGTTATTAAACCTATCCCACTCTCTAGATACCCCTTAGCACGTAAAGGAATATTATTTGGGGGTCCAGCCATGGGGAAGAGTTTAGACACTAGGAGAAGATAAGGAACACACCCATTATCAAGAAATCACATTAGGATTCTCTTTTTAACCAGTTCCTTAAAACACTAGTGCTTAGGAAATCTATTGGAGGCAGAAGCCATCAAGGGTAGCTTAGGGTTAGGGTTAGGGTTAGGGTGAGGGTTAGGGTACGGCTTAGGGTACGGGTTCGGGGAGGGGTTCGGGTAGGGCGTAGGCTATGGGTTAGGGTTAGGGTTAGGGTTACTGTTAGGGTTAGGGCTCGGTTTAGGGTACGGGTTAGGATTAGGGTACGCGTTAGGGTTAGTGTACGCGTTAGGGTGAGGGTAGTTATTAAACCTATCCCACTCTCTAGATACCCCTTAGCACGTACAGGAATATTATTGGGGGTCCAGCCATGGAGAAGAGTTTAGACACTAGGAGAAGATAAGGAACACAACCATTATCAAGAAATCACATTAGGATTCTCTTTTTAACCCGTTCCTTAAAACACTAGTGCTTAGGAAATCTATTGGAGGCAGAAGCAGTCAAGGGTAGCTTAGGGTTAGGGTTAGGGATAGGGTGAGGGTTAGGGTACGGCTTAGGGTACGGGTTCGGGGAGGGGTTCGGGTAGGGCGTAGGGTATGGGTTAGGGTTAGTGTTAGGGCTAGTGTTAGGGTTAGGGCTCGGTTTAGGATACGGGTTAGGATTAGGGTACGCGTTAGGGTTAGGGTAGGGGTTAGGGTTAGGGTACGCATTAGGGTGAGGGTAGTTATTAAACCTATCCCACTATCTAGATACCTCTTAGCACGTAAAGGAATATTATTTGGGGGTCCAGCCATGGAGAAGAGTTTAGACACGAGGAGAAGATAAGGAACACACCCATTATCAAGAAATCACATTAGGATTCTCTTTTTAACCTGTTCCTTAAAACACTAGTGCTTAGGAAATCTATTGGAGGCAGAAGCAGTCAAGGGTAGCTTAGGGTTAGGGTTAGGGTTAGGGTGAGGGTTAGGGTACGGCTTAGGGTACGGGTTCGGGGAGGGGTTCGGGTAGGGCGTAGGGTATGGTTTAGGGTTAGGGTTAGGGTTAGTGTTAGGGTTAGGGCTCGGTTTAGGCTACGGGTTAGGATTAGGGTACGCGTTAGTGTTAGGGTAGTGGTTAGGGTTAGGGTACGCTTTAGGGTGAGGGTAGTTATTAAACCTATCCCACTCTCTAGATACCCCTTAGCACGTAAAGGAATATTATTTGGGGGTCCAGCCATGGAGAAGGGTTTAGACACTAGGAGAAGATAAGGAACAAACCCATTATCAAGAAATCACAATATGATTCTCTTTTTAAACTGTTCCTTAAAACACTAGTGCTTAGGAAATCTATTGGAGGCAGAAGCCGTCAAGGGTAGCTTAGGGTTAGGGTTAGGGTTAGGGTGAGGTTTAGGGTACGGCTTAGGGTATGGGTTCGGCGAGGGGTTCGGGTAGGGCGTAGGGTATGGGTTAGGGTTAGGGTTACGGCTAGGATTAGGGTTAGGGCTCGGTTTAGGGTACGGGTTAGGATTAGGGTACGCGTTAGGGTTAGGGTAGGGGTTAGGGTTAGGGTATGCGATAGGGTGAGGTTAGTTTTTAAACCTATCCCACTCTCTAGATACCCCTTAGCACGTACAGGAATATTATTGGGGGTCCAGCCATGGAGAAGAGTTTAGACACTAGGAGAAGATAAGGAACACACCCATTATCACGAAATCACATTAGGATTCTCTTTTTAACCTGTTCCTTAAAACACTAGTGCTTAGGAAATCTATTGGAGGAAGAAGCAGTCAAGGGTAGCTTAGGGTTAGGGTTAGGGTTAGGGTGAGGATTAGGGTACGGCTTAGGGTACGGGTTCGGGGAGGGGTTCGGGTGGGGCGTAGGGTATGGTTTAGGGTTAGGGTTAGGGCTAGTGTTAGGGTTAGGGCTCGGTTTAGGATACGGGTTAGGATTAGGGTACGCGTTAGGGTTAGGGTAGGGGTTAGGGTTAGGATACGCGTTAGAGTGACGGTAGTTATTAAACCTATCCCACTCTCTAGATAGCCCTTAGCACGTAAAGGACTATTATTTGGGGGTCCAGGAATGGAGAAGAGTTTAGACACGAGGAGAAGATAAGGAACACACCCATTATCAAGAAATCACATTAGGATTCTCTTTTTAACCTGTTCCTTAAAACACTAGTGCTTAGGAAATCTATTGGAGGCAGAAGCAGTCAAGGGTAGCTTAGGGTTAGGGTTAGGGTTAGGGTGAGGGTTAGGGTACGGCTTAGGGTACGGGTTCGGGGAGGGGTTCGGGTAGTGCGTAGGGTATGGTTTAGGGTTAGGGTTAGGGTTAGTGTTAGGGTTAGGGCTCGGTTTAGGCTACGGGTTAGGATTAGGGTACGCGTTAGTGTAAGGGTAGTGGTTAGGGCTAGGGTACGCTTTAGGGTGAGGGTAGTTATTAAACCTATCCCACTCTCTAGATACCCCTTAGCACGTAAAGGAATATTATTTGGGGGTCTAGCCATGGAGAATAGTTTAGACACTAGGAGAAAATAAGGAACACACCCATTATCAAGGAATCACAATATGATTCTCTTTTTAAACTGTTCCTTAAAACACTAGTGCTTAGGAAATCTATTGGAGGCAGAAGCCGTCAAGGGTAGCTTAGGGTTAGGGTTAGGGTTATGGTGAGGGTTAGGGTACGGCTTAGGGTACGGGTTCGGGGAGGGGTTCGGGTAGGGCGTAGGGTATGGGTTAGGGTTAGGGTTAGGGTTAGTGTTAGGTTTAGGGCTCGGTTTAGGGTACGGGTTAGGATTAGGGTACGCGTTAGTGTTAGGGTAGTGGTTAGGGTTAGGGTACGCTTTAGGGTGAGGGTAGTTATTAAACCTATCCCACTCTCTAGATACCCCTTAGCACGTAAAGGAATATTATTTGGGGGTCCAGCCATGGGGAAGAGTTTAGACACTAGGAGAAGATAAGGAACACACCCATTATCAAGAAATCACATTAGGATTCTCTTTTTAACCAGTTCCTTAAAACACTAGTGCTTAGGAAATCTATTGGAGGCAGGAGCCGTCAAGGGTAGCTTAGGGTTAGGGTTAGGGTTAGGGTGAGGGTTAGGGTACGGCTTACGATACGGGTTCGGGGAGGGGTTCGGGTAGGGCGTAGGGTATGGGTTAGGGTTAGGGTTAGGGCTAGTGTTAGGGTTTGGGCTCGGTTTAGGGTACGGGTTAGGATTAGGGTATGCGTTAGGGTTAGGGTAGGGGTTAGGGTTAGGGTACGCGTTAGGGTGAGGGTAGTTATTAAACCTATCACACTCTCTAGATACCCCTTAGCACATAAAGGAATATTATTTGGGGGTCCAGCCATGGAGAAGAGTTTAGACAGGAGGAGAAGATAAGGAACACACCCATTATCAAGAAATCACATTAGGATTCTCTTTTTAACATGTTCCTTAAAACACTAGTGCTTAGGAAATCTATTGGAGGCAGAAGCCATCAAGGGTAGCTTAGGGTTAGGGTTAGGGTTAGGTTTAGGGTGAGGGTTAGGGTACGGCTTAGGGCACGGGTTCGGGGAGGGGTTCGGGTAGGGCGTAGGGTATGGGTTAGGGTTAGGGTTAGGGTTACTGTTAGGGTTAGGGCTCGGTTTAGGGTACGTGTTAGGATTAGGGTACGCGTTAGGGTTAGTGTACACGTTAGGGTGAGGGTAGTTATTAAACCTATCCCACTCTCTACATACCCCTTAGCACGTACAGGAATATTATTGGGGGTCCAGCCATGGAGAAGAGTTTAGACACTAGGAGAAGATAAGGAACACACCCATTATCACGAAATCACATTAGGATTCTCTTTTTAACCTGTTCCTTAATACACTAGTGCTTAGGAAATCTATTGGAGGCAGAAGCAGTCAAGGGTAGCTTAGGGTTAGGGTTAGGGTTAGGGTGAGGGTTAGGGTATGGCTTAGGTTACGGGTTCGGGGAGGGGTTCGGGTAGGGCGTAGGGTATGGGTTAGGGTTAGGGTTAGAGTTAGTGTTAGGGTTAGGGCTCGGTTTAGGGTACGGGTTAGGTTTAGGGTACGCGTTAGTGTTAGGGTAGTGGTTAGGGTTAGGGTACGCTTTAGGGTGAGGGTAGTTATTAAACCTATCCCACTCTCTAGATACCCCTTAGCACGTAAAGGAATATTATTTGGAGGTCCAGCCATGGAGAAGAGTTTAGACACTAGGAGAAGATAAGGAACACACCCATTATCAAGAAATCACAATATGATTCTCTTTTTAAACTGTTCCTTAAAACACTAGTGCTTAGGAAATCTATTGGAGGCAGAAGCCATCAAGGGTAGCTTAGGGTTAGGGTTAGGGTTAGGGTGAGGGTTAGGGTACGGCTTAGGGTACGGGTTCGGGGAGGGGTTCGGGTAGGGCGTAGGCTATGGGTTAGGGTTAGGGTTAGGGTTAGTGTTAGGGTTAGGGCTCGGTTTAGGGTACGGGTTAGGATTAGGGTACGCGTTAGGGTTAGGGTAGGGGTTAGGGTTAGGGTATGCGATAGGGTGAGGTTAGTTTTTAAACCTATCCCAGTCTCTAGATACCCCTTAGCACGTACAGGAATATTATTGGGGGTCCAGCCATGGAGAAGAGTTTAGACCCTAGGAGAAGATAAGGAACACACCCATTATCACGAAATCACATTAGGATTCTCTTTTTAACCTGTTCCTTAAAACACTAGTGCTTAGGAAATCTATTGGAGGAAGAAGCAGTCAAGGGTAGCTTAGGGTTAGGGTTAGGGTTAGGGTGAGGGTTAGGGTACGGCTTAGGGTACGGTTTCGGGGAGGGGTTTGGGTAGGGCGTAGGGTATGGGTTAGGGTTAGGGTTAGGGCTAGGGTTAGGGTTAGGGCTCGGTTTAGGGTACGGGTTAGGATTAGGGTACGCGTTAGGGTTAGGGTAGGGGTTAGGGTTAGGGTACGCGTTAGGGTGAGGGTAGTTATTAAACCTATCCCACTCTCTAGATACCCCTTAGCACGTAAAGGAATATTATTTGGGGTCCAGCCATGGAGAAGAGTTTAGACACGAGGAGAAGATAAGGAACACACCCATTATCAAGAAATCACATTAGGATTCTCTTTTTAACCTGTTCCTTAAAACACTAGTGCTTAGGAAATCTATTGGAGGCAGAAGCAGTCAAGGGTAGCTTAGGGTTAGGGTTAGGGTTAGGGTGAGGGTTAGGGTACGGCTTAGGGTACGGGTTCGGGGAGGGGTTCGGGTAGGGCGTAGGGTATGGGTTAGGGTTAGGGTTAGGGTTACTGTTAGGGTTAGGGCTCGGTTTAGGGTACGGGTTAGGATTAGGGTACGCGTTAGGGTTAGTGTACGCGTTAGGGTGAGGGTAGTTATTAAACCTATCCCACTCTCTAGATACCCCTTAGCACGTACAGGAATATTATTGGGGGTCCAGCCATGGAGAAGAGTTTAGACACTAGGAGAAGATAAGGAACACAACCATTATCAAGAAATCACATTAGGATTCTCTTTTTAACCCGTTCCTTAAAACACTAGTGCTTAGGAAATCTATTGGAGGCAGAAGCAGTCAAGGGTAGCTTAGGGTTAGGGTTAGGGATAGGGTGAGGGTTAGGGTACGGCTTAGGGTACGGGTTCGGGGAGGGGTTCGGGTAGGGCGTAGGTATGGGTTAGGGTTAGGGTTAGGGCTAGTGTTAGGGTTAGGGCTCGGTTTAGGGTACGGGTTAGGATTAGGGTACGCGTTAGGGTTAGGGTAGGGGTTAGGGTTAGGGTACGCATTAGGGTGAGGGTAGTTATTAAACCTATCCCATGATCTAGATACCTCTTAGCACGTAAAGGAATATTATTTGGGGGTCCAGCCATGGAGAAGAGTTTAGACACGAGGAGAAGATAAGGAACACACCCATTATCAAGAAATCACATTAGGATTCTCTTTTTAACCTGTTCCTTAAAACACTAGTGCTTAGGAAATCTATTGGAGGCAGAAGCAGTCAAGGGTAGCTTAGGGTTAGGGTTAGGGTTAGGGTGAGGGTTAGGGTACGGCTTAGGGTACGGGTTCGGGGAGGGGTTCGGGTAGGGCGTAGGGTATGGTTTAGGGTTAGGGTTAGGGTTAGTGTTAGGGTTAGGGCTCGGTTTAAGCTACGGGTTAGGATTAGGGTACGCGTTAGTGTTAGGGTAGTGGTTAGGGTTAGGGTACGCTTTAGGTTGAGGGTAGTTATTAAACCTATCCCACTCTCTAGATACCCCTTAGCACGTAAAGGAATATTATTTGGGGGTCCAGCCATGGGGAAGAGTTTAGACACTAGGAGAAGATAAGGAACACACCCATTATCAAGAAATCACATTAGGATTCTCTTTTTAACCAGTTCCTTAAAACACTAGTGCTTAGGAAATCTATTGGAGGCAGGAGCCGTCAAGGGTAGCTTAGGGTTAGGGTTAGGGTTAGGGTGAGGGTTAGGGTACGGCTTACGATACGGGTTCGGGGAGGGGTTCGGGTAGGGCGTAGGGTATGGGTTAGGGTTAGGGTTATGGCTAGTGTTAGGGTTTGGGCTCGGTTTAGGGTACGGGTTAGGATTAGGGTATGCGTTAGGGTTAGGGTAGGGGTTAGGGTTAGGGTACGCGTTAGGGTGAGGGTAGTTATTAAACCTATCACACTCTCTAGATACCCCTTAGCACATAAAGGAATATTATTTGGGGGTCCAGCCATGGAGAAGAGTTTAGACACGAGGAGAAGATAAGGAACACACCCATTATCAAGAAATCACATTAGGATTCTCTTTTTAACATGTTCCTTAAAACACTAGTGCTTAGGAAATCTATTGGAGGCAGAAGCCGTCAAGGGTAGCTTAGGGTTAGGGTTAGGGTTAGGTTTAGGGTGAGGGTTAGGGTACGGCTTAGGGCACGGGTTCGGGGAGGTGTTCGTGTAGGGCGTAGGGTATGGGTTAGGGTTAGGGTTAGGGTTACTGTTAGGGTTAGGGCTCGGTTTAGGGTACGGGTTAGGATTAGGGTACGCGTTAGGGTTAGTGTACGCGTTAGGGTGAGGGTAGTTATTAAACCTATCCCACTCTCTAGATACCCCTTAGCACGTACAGGAATATTATTGGGGGTCCAGCCATGGAGAAGAGTTTAGACACTAGGAGAAGATAAGGAACACACCCATTATCACGAAATCACATTAGGATTCTCTTTTTAAACTGTTCCTTAAACACTAGTGCATAGGAAATCTATTGGAGGCAGAAGCCGTCAAGGGTAGCTTAGGGTTAGGGTTAGGGTTAGGGTGAGGGTTAGGGTATGGCTTAGGGTACGGGTTCGGGGAGGTGTTCGGGTAGGGCGTAGGGTATGGGTTAGGGTTAGGGTTAGAGTTAGTGTTAGGGTTAGGGCTCGGTTTAGGGTACGGGTTAGGATTAGGGTACGCGTTAGTGTTAGGGTAGTGGTTAGGGTTAGGGTACGCTTTAGGGTGAGGGTAGTTATTAAACCTATCCCACTCTCTAGATACCCCTTAGCACGTAAAGGAATATTATTTGGGGGTCCAGCCATGGAGAAGAGTTTAGACACTAGGAGAAGATAAGGAACACACCCATTATCAAGAAATCACAATATGATTCTCTTTTTAAACTGTTCCTTAAAACACTAGTGCTTAGGAAATCTATTGGAGGCAGAAGCCGTCAAGGGTAGCTTAGGGTTAGGGTTAGGGTTAGGGTGAGGGTTAGGGTACGGCTTAGGGTACGGGTTCGGGGAGGGGTTCGGGTAGGGCGTAGGCTATGGGTTAGGGTTAGGGTTAGGGTTAGTGTTAGGGTTAGGGCTCGGTTTAGGGTACGGGTTAGGATTAGGGTACGCGTTAGGGTTAGGGTAGGGGTTAGGGTTAGGGTATGCGATAGGGTGAGGTTAGTTTTTAAACCTATCCCACTCTCTAGATACCCCTTAGCACGTACAGGAATATTATTGTGGGTCCAGCCATGGAGAAGAGTTTAGACCCTAGGAGAAGATAAGGAACACACCCATTATCACGAAATCACATTAGGATTCTCTTTTTAACCTGTTCCTTAAAACACTAGTGCTTAGGAAATCTATTGGAGGAAGAAGCAGTCAAGGGTAGCTTAGGGTTAGGGTTAGGGTTAGGGTGAGGTTTAGGGTACGGCTTAGGGTACGGTTTCGGGGAGGGGTTTGGGTAGGGCGTAGGGTATGGGTTAGGGTTAGGGTTAGGGCTAGGGTTAGGGTTAGGGCTCGGTTTAGGGTACGGGTTAGGATTAGGGTACGCATTAGGGTTAGGGTAGGGGTTAGGGTTAGGGTACGCGTTAGGGTGAGGGTAGTTATTAAACCTATCCCACTCTCTAGATACCCCTTAGCACGTAAAGGAATATTATTTGGGGGTCCAGCCATGGAGAAGAGTTTAGACACGAGGAGAAGATAAGGAACACACCCATTATCAAGAAATCACATTAGGATTCACTTTTTAACCTGTTCCTTAAAACACTAGTGCTTAGGAAATCTATTGGAGGAAGAAGCAGTCAAGGGTAGCTTAGGGTTAGGGTTAGGGTTAGGGTGAGGGTTAGGGTACGGCTTAGGGTACGGGTTCGGGGAGGGGTTCGGGTAGGGCGTAGGGTATGGGTTAGGCTTAGGGTTAGGGTTACTGTTAGGGTTAGGGCTCGGTTTAGGGTACGGGTTAGGATTAGGGTACGCGTTAGGGTTAGTGTACGCGTTAGGGTGAGGGTAGTTATTAAACCTATCCCACTCTCTAGATACCCCTTAGCACGTACAGGAATATTATTGGGGGTCCAGCCATGGAGAAGAGTTTAGACACTAGAAGAAGATAAGGAACACACCCATTATCACGAAATCACATTAGGATTCTCTTTTTAACCTGTTCCTTAAAACACTAGTGCTTAGGAAATCTATTGGAGGCAGAAGCAGTCAAGGGTAGCTTAGGGTTAGGGTTAGGGATAGGGTGAGGGTTAGGGTATGGCTTAGGGTACGGGTTCGGGGAGGGGTTCCGGTAGGGCGTAGGGTATGGGTTAGGGTTAGGGTTAGAGTTAGTGTTAGGGTTAGGGCTCGGTTTAGGGTACGGGTTAGGATTAGGGTACGCGTTAGTGTTAGAGTAGTGGTTAGGGTTAGGGTACGCTTTAGGGTGAGGGTAGTTATTAAACCTATCCCACTCTCTAGATACCCCTTAGCACGTAAAGGAATATTATTTGGGGGTCCAGCCATGGAGAAGAGTTTAGACACTAGGAGAAGATAAGGAACACACCCATTATCAAGAAATCACAATATGATTCTCTTTTTAAACTGTTCCTTAAAACACTAGTGCTTAGGAAATCTATTGGAGGCAGAAGCCGTCAAGGGTAGCTTAGGGTTAGGGTTAGGGTTAGGGTAAGGGTTAGGGTACGGCTTAGGGTACGGGTTCGGGGAGTGGTTCGGGTAGGGCGTAGGCTATGGGTTAGGGTTAGGGTTAGGGTTAGTGTTAGGGTTAGGGCTCGGTTTAGGGTACGGGTTAGGATTAGGGTACGCGTTAGGGTTAGGGTAGGGGTTAGGGTTAGGGTACGCGTTAGGGTGGGGGTATTTATTAAACCTATCACACTCTCTAGATACCCCTTATCACGTAAAGTAATATTATTTGGGGGTCCAGCCTTGGAGAAGAGTTTAGACACTAGGAGAATATAAGGAACACACCCATTATAAAGAAATCACATTAGGATTCTCTTTTTAACCTGTTCCTTAAAACACTAGTGCTTAGGAAATCTATTGGAGGCAGAAGCAGTCAAGGGTAGCTTAGGGTTAGGGTTAGGTTTAGGGTGAGGGTTAGGGTATGGCTTAGGGTACGGGTTCGGGGAGGGGTTCGGGTAGGGCGTAGGGTATGTGTTAGGGTTAGGGTTAGGGTTAGTGTTAGGGTTAGGGCTCGGTTTAGTGTACGGGTTAGGATTAGGGTACGCGTTAGTGTTAGGGTAGGTGTTAGGGTTAGGGTACGCGATAGGGTGAGGTTAGTTATTAAACCTATCCCACTCTCTAGATACCCTTAGCACGTAAAGGAATATTATTTGGGGGTCCAGCCATGGAGAAGAGTTTAGACACGAGGAGAAGATAAGGAACACACCCATTATCAAGAAATCACATTAGGATTCTCTTTTTAACCAGTTCCTTAAAACACTAGTGCTTAGGAAATCTATTGGAGGCAGAAGCCGTCAAGGGTAGCTTAGGGTTAGGGTTAGGGTTAGGGTGAGGGTTAGGGTACGGCTTACGATAAGGGTTCGGGGAGGGGTTCGGGTAGGGCGTAGGGTATGGGTTAGGGTTAGGGTTAAGTCTAGTGTTAGGGTTAGGGCTCGGTTTAGGGTACGGGTTAGGATTAGGGTATGCGTTAGGGTTAGGGTAGGAGTTAGGGTTAGGGAACGCGTTAGGGTGAGGGTAGTTATTAAACCTATCCCACTCTCTAGATACCCCTTAGCACGTAAAGGAATATTATTTGGGGGTCCAGCCATGGAGAAGAGTTTAGACACGAGGAGAAGATAAGGAACACACCCATTATCAATAAATCACATTAGGATTCTCTTTTTAACCTGTTCCTTAAATCACTAGTGCTTAGGAAATCTTTTGGAGGCAGAAGCCGTCAAGGGTAGCTTAGGGTTAGGGTTACGGTTAGGGTGAGGGTTAGGGTACGGTTTAGGGTACGGGTTCAGGGAGGTGTTCAGGTAGGGCGTAGGGTATGGGTTAGGGTTAGGGTTAGAGTTAGTGTTAGGGTTAGGGCTCGGTTTAGGGTACGGGTTAGGATTAGGGTACGCGTTAGGGTTAGGGTAGGGGTTAGGGTTAGGGTACGCGTTAGGGTGAGGGTAGTTATTAAACCTATCCCACTCTCTAGATACCCCTTAGCACGTAAAGGAATATTATTTGGGAGTCCAGCCATGGAGAAGAGTTTAGACACTAGGAGAAGATAAGGAACACACCCATTATCACGAAATCACATTAGGATTCTCTTTTTAACCTGTTCCTTAAAACACTAGTGCTTAGGAAATCTATTGGAGGCAGAAGCAGTCAAGGGTAGCTTAGGGTTAGGGTTTGGGTTAGGGTGAGGGCTAGGGTATGGCTTAGGGTACGGGATCGGGGAGGGGTTCGGGTAGGGCGTAAGGTATGGGTTAGGGTTAGGGTTAGGGTTAGTGTTAGGGTTAGGGCTCGGTTTAGGGTACGGGTTAGGATTAGGGTACACGTTAGGGTTAGGGTAGGGGTTAGGGTTAGGGTACGCGATAGGGTGAGGGTAGTTATTAAACCTATCACACTCTCTAGATACCCCTTAGCACATAAAGGAATATTATTTGGGGGTCCAGCCATGGAGAAGAGTTTAGACACGAGGAGAAGATAAGGAACACACCCATTATCAAGAAATCACATTAGGATTCTCTTTTTAACATGTTCCTTAAAACACTAGTGCTTAGGAAATCTATTGGAGGCAGAAGCCGTCAAGGGTAGCTTAGGGTTAGGGTTAGGGTGAGGGTGAGGGTTAGGGTACGGCTTAGGGCACGGGTTCGGGGAGGGGTTCGGGTAGGGCGTAGGGTATGGGTTAGGGTTAGGGTTAGGGTTAGTGTTAGGGTTAGGGCTCGGTTTAGGGTACGGGTTAGGATTAGGGTACGCGTTAGGGTTAGGGTAGGGGTTAGGGTTAGGGTATGCGATAGGGTGAGGTTAGTTTTTAAACCTATCCCACTCTCTAGATACCCCTTAGCACGTACAGGAATATTATTGGGGCTCCAGCCATGGAGAAGAGTTTAGACACTAGGAGAAGATAAGGAACACACCCATTATCACGAAATCACATTAGGATTCTCTTTTTAACCTGTTCCTTAAAACACTAGTGCTTAGGAAATCTATTGGAGGCAGAAGCAGTCAAGGGTAGCTTAGGGTTAGGGTTAGGGTTAGGGTGAGGGTTAGGGTATGGCTTAGGG
The DNA here is from genome assembly GCF_949987535.1 of Balaenoptera acutorostrata. NCBI lineage: Eukaryota > Metazoa > Chordata > Mammalia > Artiodactyla > Balaenopteridae > Balaenoptera > Balaenoptera acutorostrata. The sequence continues at coordinate 441,324 of NW_026645832.1, forward strand.
TACGGGTTCGGGGAGGGGTTCGGGTAGGGCGTAGGGTATGGGTTAGGGTTAGGGTTAGGGTTAGTGTTAGGGTTAGGGCTCGGTTTAGTGTACGGGTTAGGATTAGGGTACGCGTTAGGGTTAGGGTAGGGGTTAGGGTTAGGGTACGCGTTAGGGTGGGGGTAGTTATTAAACCTATCACACTCTCTAGATACCCCTTAGCACGTAAAGGAATATTAATTGGGGGTCCAGCCATGGAGAAGAGTTTAGACACGAGGAGAAGATAAGGAACACACCCATTATCAAGAAATCACATTAGGATTCTCTTTTTAACCAGTTCCTTAAAACACTAGTGCTTAGGAAATCTATTGGAGGCAGAAGCCGTCAAGGGTAGCTTAGGGTTAGGGTTACGGTTAGGGTGAGGGTTAGGGTACGGTTTAGGGTACGGGTTCAGGGAGGGGTTCAGGTAGGGCGTAGGGTATGGGTTAGGGTTAGGGTTAGAGTTAGTGTTAGGGTTAGGGCTCGGTTTAGGGTATGGGTTAGGATTAGGGTACGCGTTAGGGTTAGGGTAGGGTTTAGGGTTAGGGTACGCGTTAGGGTGAGGGTAGTTATTAAACCTATCCCACTCTCTAGATACCCCTTAGCACGTAAAGGAATATTATTTGGGAGTCCAGCCATGGAGAAGAGTTTAGACACTAGGAGAAGATAAGGAACACACCCATTATCACGAAATCACATTAGAATTCTCTTTTTAACCTGTTCCTTAAAACACTAGTGCTTAGGAAATCTATTGGAGGCAGAAGCAGTCAAGGGTAGCTTAGGGTTAGGGTTTGGGTTAGGGTGAGGTCTAGGGTATGGCTTAGGGTACGGGATCGGGGAGGGGTTCGGGTAGGGCGTAAGGTATGGGTTAGGGTTAGGGTTAGGGTTAGTGTTAGGGTTAGGGCTCGGTTTAGGGTACGGGTTAGGATTAGGGTACACGTTAGGGTTAGGGTAGGGGTTAGGGTTAGGGTACGCGATAGGGTGAGGGTAGTTATTAAACCTATCACACTCTCTAGATACCCCTTAGCACATAAAGGAATATTATTTGGGGGTCCAGCCATGGAGAAGAGTTTAGACACGAGGAGAAGATAAGGAACACACCCATTATCAAGAAATCACATTAGGATTCTCTTTTTAACATGTTCCTTAAAACACTAGTGCTTAGGAAATCTATTGGAGGCAGAAGCCGTCAAGGGTAGCTTAGGGTTAGGGTTAGGGTGAGGGTGAGGGTTAGGGTACGGCTTAGGGCACGGGTTCGGGGAGGGGTTCGGGTAGGGCGTAGGGTATGAGTTAGGGTTAGGGTTAGGGTTAGGGTTAGGGTTAGGGCTCGGTTTAGGGTACGGGTTAGGATTAGGGTACGCGTTAGGGTTAGTGTACGCGTTAGGGTGAGGGTAGTTATTAAACCTATCCCACTCTCTAGATACCCCTTAGCACGTACAGGAATATTATTGGGGGTCCAGCCATGGAGAAGAGTTTAGACACTAGGAGAAGATAAGGAACACACCCATTATCACGAAATCACATTAGGATTCTCTTTTTAACCTGTTCCTTAAAACACTAGTGCTTAGGAAATCTATTGGAGGCAGAAGCAGTCAAGGGTAGCTTAGGGTTAGGGTTAGGGTTAGGGTGAGGGTTAGGGTATGGCTTAGGGTACGGGTTCGGGGAGGGGTTCGGGTAGGGTGTAGGGTATGGGTTAGGGTTAGGGTTAGGGTTAGTGTTAGGGTTAGGGCTCGGTTTAGGGTACGGGTTAGGATTAGGGTACGCGTTAGGGTTAGGGTAGGGGTTAGGGTTAGGGTATGCGATAGGGTGAGGTTAGTTTTTAAACCTATCCCACTCTCTAGATACCCCTTAGCACGTACAGGAATATTATTGGGGCTCCAGCCATGGAGAAGAGTTTAGACACTAGGAGAAGATAAGGAACACACCCATTATCACGAAATCACATTAGGATTCTCTTTTTAACCTGTTCCTTAAAACACTAGTGCTTAGGAAATCTATTGGAGGCAGAAGCAGTCAAGGGTAGCTTAGGGTTAGGGTTAGGGTTAGGGTGAGGGTTAGGGTATGGCTTAGGGTACGGGTTCGGGGAGGGGTTCGGGTAGGGCGTAGGGTATGGGTTAGGGTTAGGGTTAGGGTTAGTGTTAGGGTTAGGGCTCGGTTTAGTGTACGGGTTAGGATTAGGGTACGCGTTAGGGTTAGGGTAGGGGTTAGGGTTAGGGTACGCGTTAGGGTGGGGGTAGTTATTAAACCTATCACACTCTCTAGATACCCCTTAGCACGTAAAGGAATATTAATTGGGGGTCCAGCCATGGAGAAGAGTTTAGACACGAGGAGAAGATAAGGAACACACCCATTATCAAGAAATCACATTAGGATTCTCTTTTTAACCAGTTCCTTAAAACACTAGTGCTTAGGAAATCTATTGGAGGCAGAAGCCGTCAAGGGTAGCTTAGGGTTAGGGTTACGGTTAGGGTGAGGGTTAGGGTACGGTTTAGGGTACGGGTTCAGGGAGGGGTTCAGGTAGGGCGTAGGGTATGGGTTAGGGTTAGGGTTAGAGTTAGTGTTAGGGTTAGGGCTCGGTTTAGGGTATGGGTTAGGATTAGGGTACGCGTTAGGGTTAGGGTAGGGTTTAGGGTTAGGGTACGCGTTAGGGTGAGGGTAGTTATTAAACCTATCCCACTCTCTAGATACCCCTTAGCACGTAAAGGAATATTATTTGGGAGTCCAGCCATGGAGAAGAGTTTAGACACTAGGAGAAGATAAGGAACACACCCATTATCACGAAATCACATTAGGATTCTCTTTTTAACCTGTTCCTTAAAACACTAGTGCTTAGGAAATCTATTGGAGGCAGAAGCAGTCAAGGGTAGCTTAGGGTTAGGGTTTGGGTTAGGGTGAGGTCTAGGGTATGGCTTAGGGTACGGGATCGGGGAGGGGTTCGGGTAGGGCGTAAGGTATGGGTTAGGGTTAGGGTTAGGGTTAGTGTTAGGGTTAGGGCTCGGTTTAGGGTACGGGTTAGGATTAGGGTACACGTTAGGGTTAGGGTAGGGGTTAGGGTTAGGGTACGCGATAGGGTGAGGGTAGTTATTAAACCTATCACACTCTCTAGATACCCCTTAGCACATAAAGGAATATTATTTGGGGGTCCAGCCATGGAGAAGAGTTTAGACACGAGGAGAAGATAAGGAACACACCCATTATCAAGAAATCACATTAGGATTCTCTTTTTAACATGTTCCTTAAAACACTAGTGCTTAGGAAATCTATTGGAGTCAGAAGCCGTCAAGGGTAGCTTAGGGTTAGGGTTAGGGTGAGGGTGAGGGTTAGGGTACGGCTTAGGGCACGGGTTCGGGGAGGGGTTCGGGTAGGGCGTAGGGTATGAGTTAGGGTTAGGTTTAGGGTTAGGGTTAGGGTTAGGGCTCGGTTTAGGGTACGGGTTAGGATTAGGGTACGCGTTAGGGTTAGTGTACGCGTTAGGGTGAGGGTAGTTATTAAACCTATCCCACTCTCTAGATACCCCTTAGCACGTACAGGAATATTATTGGGGGTCCAGCCATGGAGAAGAGTTTAGACACTAGGAGAAGATAAGGAACACACCCATTATCACGAAATCACATTAGGATTCTCTTTTTAACCTGTTCCTTAAAACACTAGTGCTTAGGAAATCTATTGGAGGCAGAAGCAGTCAAGGGTAGCTTAGGGTTAGGGTTAGGGTGAGGGTGAGGGTTAGGGTATGGCTTAGGGTACGGGTTCGGGGAGGGGTTCGGGTAGGGTGTAGGGTATGGGTTAGGGTTAGGGTTAGGGTTAGTGTTAGGGTTAGGGCTCGGTTTAGGGTACGGATTAGGATTAGGGTACGCGTTAGTGTTAGGGTAGGGGTTAGGGTTAGGGTACACTTTAGGGTGAGGGTAGTTATTAAACCTATCCCACTCTCTAGATACCCCTTAGCACGTAAAGGAATATTATTTGGGCGTCCAGCCATGGAGAAGGGTTTAGACACTAGGAGAAGATAAGGAACACACCCATTATCAAGAAATCACAATATGATTCTCTTTTTTAACTGTTCCTTAAAACACTAGTGGTTAGGAAATCTATTGGAGGCAGAAGCAGTCAAGGGTAGCTTAGGGTTAGGGTTAGGGTTAGGGTGAGGGTTAGGGTACGGCTTAGGGTACGGGTTCGGGGAGGGGTTCGGGTAGGGCGTAGGGTATGGGTTAGGGTTAGAGTTAGGGTTAGTGTTAGGGTTAGGGCTCGGTTTAGGGTACGGGTTAGGATTAGGGTACTCGTTAGGTTTAGGGTAGTGGTTAGGGTTAGGGTACACGTTAGTGTGAGGGTAGTTATTAAACCTATCACACTCTCTAGATACCCCTTAGCACGTAAAGGAATATTATTTGGGGGTCCAGCCATGGAGAAGAGTTTAGACACGAGGAGAAGATAAGGAACACACCCATTATCAAGAAATCACATTAGGATTCTCTTTTTAACCTGTTCCTTAAAACACTAGTGCTTAGGAAATCTATTGGAGGCAGAAGCCGTCAAGGGTAGCTTAGGGTTAGGGTTAGGGTTAGGGTGAGGGTTAGGGTATGGCTTAGGGTACGGGTTCGGGGAGGGGTTCGGGTAGGGCGTAGGGTATGGTTTAGGGTTAGGGTTAGGGCTAGTGTTAGGGTTAGGTCTCGGTTTGGGGTACGGGTTAGGATTAGGGTATGCGTTAGGGTTAGGGTAGGGGTTAGGGTTAGGGTACGCGTTAGGGTGAGGGTAGTTATTAAACCTATCCCACTCTCTAGATACCCCTTAGCACGTAAAGGAATATTATTTGGGGGTCCAGCCATGGAGAAGAGTTTAGACACGAGGAGAAGATAAGGAACACACCCATTATCAAGAAATCACATTAGGATTCTCTTTTTAACCTGTTCCTTAAATCACTACTGCTTAGGAAATCTATTGGAGGCAGAAGCCGTCAAGGGTAGCTTAGGGTTAGGGTTAGGGTTAGGGTGAGGGTTAGGGTACGGTTTAGGGTACGGGTTCAGGGAGGGGTTCGGGTAGGGCGTAGGGTATGGGTTAGGGTTAGGGTTAGAGTTAGTGTTAGGGTTAGGGCTCGGTTTAGGGTATGGGTTAGGATTAGGGTACGCGTTAGGGTTAGGGTAGGGGTTAGGGTTAGGGTACGCGTTAGGGTGAGGGTAGTTATTAAACCTATCCCACTCTCTAGATACCCCTTAGCACGTAAAGGAATATTATTTGGGGGTCCAGCCATGGAGAAGAGTTTAGACACGAGGAGAATATAAGGAACACACCCATTATCAAGAAATCACATTAGGATTCTCTTTTTAACCTGTTCCTTAAAACACTAGTGCTTAGGAAATCTATTGGAGGCAGAAGCAGTCAAGGGTAGCTTAGGGTTAGGGATAGGGTTAGGGTGAGGGCTAGGGTATGGCTTACGGTACGGGTTCGGGGAGGGGTGCGGGTAGGGCGTAGGGTATGGGTTAGGGTTAGTGTTATGGTTAGGGCTCGGTTTAGGGTACGGGTTAGGATTAGGGTATGCGTTAGGGTTAGGGTAGGGGTTAGGGTTAGGGTACGCGTTAGGGTGAGGGTAGTTATTAAACCTATCACACTCTCTAGATACCCCTTAGCACGTAAAGGAATATTATTGGGGGTCCAGCCATGGAGAAGAGTTTAGACACGAGGAGAAGATAAGGAACACACCCATTATCACGAAATCACATTAGGATTCTCTTTTGAACCTGTTCCTTAAAACACTAGTGCTTAGGAAATCTATTGGAGGCAGAAGCCGTCAAGGGTAGCTTAGGGTTAGGGTTAGGGTGAGGGTGAGGGTTAGGGTACGGCTTAGGGCACGGGTTCGGGGAGGGGTTCGGGTAGGGCGTAGGGTATGGGTTAGGGTTAGGGTTAGGGTTAGTGTTAGGGTTAGGGCTCGGTTTAGGGTACGGGTTAGGATTAGGGTACGCGTTAGGGTTAGTGTACGCGTTAGGGTGAGGGTAGTTATTAAACCTATCCCACTCTCTAGATACCCCTTAGCACGTACAGGAATATTATTGGGGGTCCAGCCATGGAGAAGAGTTTAGACACGAGGAGAAGATAAGGAACACACCCATTATCACGAAATCACATTAGGATTCTCTTTTGAACCTGTTCCTTAAAACACTAGTGCTTAGGAAATCTATTGGAGGCAGAAGCCGTCAAGGGTAGCTTAGGGTTAGGGTTAGGGTTAGGGTGAGGGTTAGGGTACGGCTTAGGGTACGGGTTCGGGGAGGGGTTCAGGTAGGGCGTAGGGTATGGGTTAGAGTTAGGGTTAGGGTTAGTGTTAGGGTTAGGGCTCGGTTTAGGGTACGGGTTAGGATAAGGGTACGCGTTAGGGTTAGGGTAGGGGTTAGGGTTAGGGTACGCGTTAGGGTGGGGGTAGTTATTAAACCTATCACACTCTCTAGATACCCCTTAGCACGTAAAGGAATATTATTTGGTGGTCCAGCCATGGAGAAGAGTTTAGACACGAGGAGAAGATAAGGAACACACCCATTATCAAGAAATCACATTAGGATTCTCTTTTTAACCTGTTCCTTAAAACACTAGTTCTTAGGAAATCTATTGGAGGCAGAAGCAGTCAAGGGTAGCTTAGGGTTAGGGTTAGGGTTAGGGTGAGGGTTAGGGTACAGCTTAGGGTACGGGTTCGGGGAGGGGTTCGGGTAGGGCATAGGGTATGGGTTAGGGTTAGGGTTAGGGCTAGTGTTAGGGTTAGGGCTCGGTTTAGTGTACGGGTTAGGATTAGGGTACGCGTTAGGGTTAGGGTAGGGGTTAGGGTTAGGGTACGCGTTAGGGTGAGGGTAGTTATTAAACCTATCCCACTCTCTAGATACCCCTTAGCACGTAAAGGAATATTATTTGGGGGTCCAGCCATGGAGAAGAGTTTAGACACTAGGAGAAGATAAGGAATACACCCATTATCAAGAAATCACATTAGGATTCTCTTTTTAACCTGTTCCTTAAAACACTAGTGCTTAGGAAATCTATTGGAGGCAGAAGCAGTCAAGGGTAGCTTAGGGTGAGGGTTAGGGTTAGGGTGAGGTTTAGGGTACGGCTTAGGGTACGGGTTCGGGGAGGTGTTCGGGTAGGGCGTAGGCTATGGGTTAGGGTTAGGGTTAGGGCTAGTGTTAGGGTTAGGGCTCGGTTTGGGGTACGGTTTAGGATTAGGGTACGCGTTAGGGTTAGGGTAGGGGTTAGGGTTAGGGTACACGTTAGGGTGAGGGTAGTTATTAAACCTATCCCACTCTCTAGATACCCCTTAGCACGTAAAGGAATATTATTTGGGGGTCCAGCCATGGAGAAGGGTTTAGACACTAGGAGAAGATAAGGAACACACCCATTATCACGAAATCACATTAGGATTCTCTTTTTAACCTGTTCCTTAAAACACTAGTGCTTAGGAAATCTATTGGAGGCAGAAGCCGTCAAGGGTAGCTTAGGGTTAGGGTTTGGGTTAGGGTGAGGGCTAGGGTATGGCTTAGGGTACGGGTTCGGGGAGGGGTTCGGGTAGGGCGTAGGGTATGTGTTAGGGTTAGTGTTAGGGTTAGTGTTAGGGTTACGGCTCGGTTTAGGGTATGTGTTAGGATTAGGGAACGCGTTAGGTTTAGGGTAGGGGTTAGGGTTAGGGTACGTGTTAGGGTGAGGGTAGTTATTAAACCTATCACACTCTCTAGATACCCCTTAGCACGTAAAGGAATATTATTTGGGTGTCCAGCCATGGAGAAGAGTTTAGACACGAGGAGAAGATAAGGAACACACCCATTATCAAGAAATCACATTAGGATTCTCTTTTTAACCTGTTCCTTAAAACACTAGTGCTTAGGAAATCTATTGGAGGCAGAAGCAGTCAAGGGTAGCTTAGGGTTAGGGTTAGGGTTAGGGTGAGGGCTAGGGTACGGCTTACGATACGGGTTCGGGGAGGGGTTCGGGTAGGGCGTAGGGTATGGGTTAGGGTTAGGGTTAGGGTTAGTGTTAGGGTTAGGGCTCGGTTTAGGGTATGGGTTAGGATTAGGGTACGCGTTAGGGTTAGGGTAGGGGTTAGGGTTAGGGTACGCGTTAGGGTGGGGGTAGTTATTAAACCTATCACACTCTCTAGATACCCCTTAGCACGTAAAGGAATATTATTTGGGGGTCCAGCCATGGAGAAGAGTTTAGACACTAGGAGAAGATAAGGAACACACCCATTATCAAGAAATCACATTAGGATTCTCTTTTTAACCTGTTCCTTAAAACACTAGTGCTTAGGAAATCTATTGGAGGCAGAAGCAGTCAAGGGTAGCTTAGGGTTAGGGTTAGGGTTAGGGTGAGGGTTAGGGTACGGCTTAGGGTACGGGTTCGGGGAGGGGTTCGGGTAGGGCGTAGGCTATGGGTTAGGGTTAGGGTTAGGGCTAGTGTTAGGGTTAGGGCTCGGTTTAGGGTACGGGTTAGGATTAGGGTACGTGTTAGGGTTAGGGTAGGGGTTAGGGTTAGGGTACGCGTTAGGGTGAGGGTAGTTATTAAACCTATCCCACTCTCTAGATACCCCTTAGCACGTAAAGGAATATTATTTGGGGGTGCAGCCATGGAGAAGAGTTTAGACACTAGGAGAAGATAAGGAACACACCCATTATCAAGAAATCACATTAGGATTCTCTTTTTAACCTGTTCCTTAAAACACTAGTGCTTAGGAAATCTATTGGAGGCAGAAGCAGTCAAGGGTAGCTTAGGGTTAGGGTTAGGGTTAGGGTGAGGTTTAGGGTATGGCTTAGGGTACGGGTTCGGGGAGGGGTTCGGGTAGGGCGTAGAGTATGGGTTAGGGTTAGGGTTAGGGCTAGTGTTAGGGTTAGGGCTCGGTTTGGGGTACGGGTTAGGATTAGGGTACGCGTTAGGGTTAGTGTAGGGGTTAGGGTTAGGGTACACGTTAGGGTGAGGGTAGTTATTAAACCTATCACACTCTCTAGATACACCTTAGCACGTAAAGGAATATTATTTGGGGGTCCAGCCATGGAAAAGAATTTAGACAAGAGGAGAAGATAAGGAACACACCCATTATCAAGAAATCACATTAGGATTCTCTTTTTAACCTGTTCCTTAAATCACTAGTGCTTAGGAAATCTATTGGAGGCAGAAGCCGTCAAGGGTAGCTTAGGGTTAGGGTTAGGGTTAGGGTGAGGGTTAGGGTACGGCTTAGGGTACGGGTTCGGGGAGGGATTCGGATAGGGCGTAGGGTATGGGTTAGAGTTAGGGTTAGGGTTAGTGTTAGGGTTAGGGCTCGGTTAAGGGTTCGGGTTAGGATTAGGGTACGCGTTATTGTTAAGGTAGCGGTTAGGGTTAGGTTACGCTTTAGGGTGAGGGTAGTTATTAAACCTATCCCACTCTCTAGATACCCCTTAGCACGTAAAGGAATATTATTTGGGGATCCAGCCATGGAGAAGGGTTTAGACACTAGGAGAAGATAAGGAACACACCCATTATCAAGAAATCACAATATGATTCTCTTTTTAAACTGTTCCTTAAAACACTAGTGGTTAGGAAATCTATTGGAGGCAGAAGCACTCAAGGGTAGCTTAGGGTTAGGGTTAGGGTTAGGGTGAGGGTTAGGGTACGGCTTACGATAAGGGTTCGGGGAGGGGTTCGGGTAGGGCGTAGGGTATGGGTTAGGGTTAGGGTTAGGGCTAGTGTTAGGGTTAGGGCTCGGTTTAGGGTACGGGTTAGGATTAGGGTATGCGTTAGGGTTAGGGTAGGGGTTAGGGTTAGGGTACGCGTTAGGGTGAGGGTAGTTATTAAACCTATCCCACTCTCTAGATACCCCTTAGCACGTAAAGGAATATTATTTGGGGGTCCAGCCATGGAGAAGAGTTTAGACCCGAGGAGAAGATAAGGAACACACCCATTATCAATAAATCACATTAGGATTCTCTTTTTAACCTGTTCCTTAAATCACTAGTGCTTAGGAAATCTTTTGGAGGCAGAAGCCGTCAAGGGTAGATTAGGGTTAGGGTTAGGGTTAGGGTGAGGGTTAGGGTACGGCTTAGGGTACGGGTTCGGGGAGGGGTTCGGGTAGGGCGTAGGGTATGGGTTAGGGTTAGGGTTAGAGTTAGTGTTAGGGTTAGGGCTCGGTTTAGGGTATGGGTTAGGATTAGGGTACGCGTTAGGGTTAGGGTAGGGGTTAGTGTTAGGGTACGCGTTAGGGTGAGGGTAGTTATTAAACCTATCCCACTCTCTAGATACCCCTTAGCACGTAAAGGAATATTATTTGGGGGTCCAGCCATGGAGAAGAGTTTAGACACGAGGAGAAGATAAGGAACACACCCATTATCAAGAAATCACATTAGGATTCTCTTTTTAACATGTTCCTTAAAACACTAGTGCTTAGGAAATCTATTGGAGGCAGAAGCCGTCAAGGGTAGCTTAGGGTTAGGGTTAGGGTTAGGTTCAGGGTGAGGGTTAGGGTACGGCTTAGGGCACGGGTTTGGGGAGGGGTTCGGGTAGGGCGTAGGGTATGGGTTAGGGTTAGGGTTAGGGTTAGTGTTAGGGTTAGGGCTCGGTTTAGGGTACGGGTTAGGATTAGGGTACGCGTTAGGGTTAGTGTACGCGTTAGGGTGAGGGTAGTTATTAAACCTATCCCACTCTCTAGATACCCCTTAGCACGTAAAGGAATATTATTTGGGGGTCCAGCCATGGAGAAGAGTTTAGACACTAGGAGAAGATAAGGAACACACCCATTATCAAGAAATCACATTAGGATTCTCTTTTTAACCTGTTCCTTAAAACACTAGTGCTTAGGAAATCTATTGGAGGCAGAAGCAGTCAAGGGTAGCTTAGGGTTAGGGTTAGGGTTAGGGTGAGGGTTAGGGTACGGTTTAGGGTACGGGTTCGGGGAGGGGTTCGGGTAGGGAGTAGGCTATGGGTTAGGGTTAGGGTTAGGGCTAGTGTTAGGGTTAGGGCTCGGTTTAGGGTACGGGTTAGGATTAGGGTACGCGTTAGGGTTAGGGTAGGGGTTAGGGTTAGGGTACGCGTTAGGGTGAGGGTAGTTATTAAACCTATCCCACTCTCTAGATACCCCTTAGCACGTAAAGGAATATTATTTGGGGGTCCAGCCATGGAGAAGAGTTTAGACACTAGGAGAAGATAAGGAACACACCCATTATCAAGAAATCACATTAGGATTCTCTTTTTAACCTGTTCCTTAAAACACTAGTGCTTAGGAAATCTATTGGAGGCAGAAGCAGTCAAGGGTAGCTTAGGGTTAGGGTTAGGGTTAGGGTGAGGTTTAGGGTATGGCTTAGGGTACGTGTTCGGGGAGGGGTTCGGGTAGGGCGTAGGGTATGGGTTAGGGTTAGGGTTAGGGCTAGTGTTAGGGTTAGGGCTCGGTTTGGGGTACGGGTTAGGATTAGGGTACGCGTTAGGGTTAGTGTAGGGGTTAGGGTTAGGGTACACGTTAGGGTGAGGGTAGTTATTAAACCTATCACACTCTCTAGATACCCCTTAGCACGTAAAGGAATATTATTTGGGGGTCCAGCCATGGAAAAGAATTTAGACAAGAGGAGAAGATAAGGAACACACCCATTATCAAGAAATCACATTAGGATTCTCTTTTTAACCTGTTCCTTAAATCACTAGTGCTTAGGAAATCTATTGGAGGCAGAAGCCGTCAAGGGTAGCTTAGGGTTAGGGTTAGGGTTAGGGTGAGGGTTAGGGTACGGCTTAGGGTACGGGTTCGGGGAGGGATTCGGATAGGGCGTAGGGTATGGGTTAGAGTTAGGGTTAGGGTTAGTGTTAGGGTTACGGCTCGGTTTAGGGTACGGGTTAGGATTAGGGTACGCGTTAGGGTTAGGGTAGGGGTTAGGGTTAGGGTACGCGTTAGGGTGAGGGTAGTTATTAAACCTATCCCACTCTCTAGATACCCCTTAGCACGTAAAGGAATATTATTTGGGGGTCCAGCCATGGAGAAGAGTTTAGACACTAGGAGAAGATAAGGAACACACCCATTATCAAGAAATCACATTAGGATTCTCTTTTTAACCTGTTCCTTAAAACACTAGTGCTTAGGAAATCTATTGGAGGCAGAAGCAGTCAAGGGTAGCTTAGGGTTAGGGTTAGGGTTAGGGTGAGGTTTAGGGTATGGCTTAGGGTACGGGTTCGGGGAGGGGTTCGGGTAGGGCGTAGGGTATGGGTTAGGGTTAGGGTTAGGGCTAGTGTTAGGGTTAGGGCTCGGTTTGGGGTACGGGTTAGGATTAGGGTACACGTTAGGGTTAGTGTAGGGGTTAGGGTTAGGGTACACGTTAGGGTGAGGGTAGTTATTAAACCTATCACACTCTCTAGATACCCCTTAGCACGTAAAGGAATATTATTTGGGGGTCCAGCCATGGAAAAGAATTTAGACAAGAGGAGAAGATAAGGAACACACCCATTATCAAGAAATCACATTAGGATTCTCTTTTTAACCTGTTCCTTAAATCACTAGTGCTTAGGAAATCTATTGGAGGCAGAAGCCGTCAAGGGTAGCTTAGGGTTAGGGTTAGGGTTAGGGTGAGGGTTAGGGTACGGCTTAGGGTACGGGTTCGGGGAGGGATTCGGATAGGGCGTAGGGTATGGGTTAGAGTTAGGGTTAGGGTTAGTGTTAGGGTTACGGCTCGGTTAAGGGTTCGGGTTAGGATTAGGGTACGCGTTATTGTTAAGGTAGCGGTTAGGGTTAGGGTACGCTTTAGGGTGAGGGTAGTTATTAAACCTATCCCAGTCTCTAGATACCCCTTAGCACGTAAAGGAATATTATTTGGGGGTCCAGCCATGGAGAAGGGTTTAGACACTAGGAGAAGATAAGGAACACACCCATTATCAAGAAATCACAATATGATTCTCTTTTTAAACTGTTCCTTAAAACACTATTTGTTAGGAAATCTATTGGAGGCAGAAGCACTCAAGGGTAGCTTAGGGTTAGGGTTAGGGTTAGGGTGAGGGTTAGGGTACGGCTTACGATAAGGGTTCGGGGAGGGGTTCGGGTAGGGCGTAGGGTATGGGTTAGGGTTAGGGTTAGGGCTAGTGTTAGGGTTAGGGCTCGGTTTAGGGTACGGGTTAGGATTAGGGTATGCGTTAGGGTTAGGGTAGGGGTTAGGGTTAGGGTACGCGTTAGGGTGAGGGTAGTTATTAAACCTATCCCACTCTCTAGATACCCCTTAGCACGTAAAGGAATATTATTTGGGGGTCCAGCCATGGAGAAGAGTTTAGACACGAGGAGAAGATAAGGAACACACCCATTATCAATAAATCACATTAGGATTCTCTTTTTAACCTGTTCCTTAAATCACTAGTGCTTAGGAAATCTTTTGGAGGCAGAAGCCCGTCAAGGGTAGATTAGGGTTAGGGTTAGGGTTAGGGTGAGGGTTAGGGTACGGCTTAGGGTACGGGTTCGGGGAGGGGTTCGGGTAGGGCGTAGGGTATGGGTTAGGGTTAGGGTTAGAGTTAGTGTTAGGGTTAGGGCTCGGTTTAGGGTATGGGTTAGGATTAGGGTACGCGTTAGGGTTAGGGTAGGGGTTAGTGTTAGGGTACGCGTTAGGGTGAGGTTAGTTATTAAAACTATCCCACTCTCTAGATACCCCTTAGCACGTAAAGGAATATTATTTGGGGGTCCAGCCATGGAGAAGAGTTTAGACACTAGGAGAAGATAAGGAACACACCCATTATCACGAAATCACATTAGGATTCTCTTTTAACCTGTTCCTTAAAACACTAGTGCTTAGGAAATCTATTGGAGGCAGAAGCAGTCAAGGGTAGCTTAGGGTTAGGGTTTGGGTTAGGGTGAGGGCTAGGGTATGGCTTAGGGTACGGGTTCGGGGAGGGGTTCGGGTAGGGCGTAGGGTATGGGTTAGGGTTAGGGTTAGGGTTAGTGTTAGGATTAGGGCTCGGTTTAGGGTACGGGTTAGGATTAGGGTACGCGTTAGGGTTAGTGTACGCGTTAGGGTGAGGGTAGTTATTAAACCTATCCCACTCTCTAGATACCCCTTAGCACGTAAAGGAATATTATTTGGGGGGTCCAGCCATGGAGAAGAGTTTAGACACTAGGAGAAGATAAGGAACACACCCATTATCAAGAAATCACATTAGGATTCTCTTTTTAACCTGTTCCTTAAAACACTAGTGCTTAGGAAATCTATTGGAGGCAGAAGCAGTCAAGGGTAGCTTAGGGTTAGGGTTAGGGTTAGGGTGAGGGTTAGGGTACGGTTTAGGTACGGGTTCGGGGAGGGGGTTCGGGTAGGGAGTAGGCTATGGGTTAGGGTTAGGGTTAGGGCTAGTGTTAGGGTTAGGGCTCGGTTTAGGGTACGGGTTAGGATTAGGGTACGCGTTAGGGTTAGGGTAGGGGTTAGGGTTAGGGTACGCGTTAGGGTGAGGGTAGTTATTAAACCTATCCACTCTCTAGATACCCCTTAGCACGTAAAGGAATATTATTTGGGGGTCCAGCCATGGAGAAGAGTTTAGACACTAGGAGAAGATAAGGAACACACCCATTATCACGAAATCACATTAGGATTCTCTTTTTAACCTGTTCCTTAAAACACTAGTGCTTAGGAAATCTATTGGAGGCAGAAGCAGTCAAGGGTAGCTTAGGGTTAGGGTTTGGGTTAGGGTGAGGGCTAGGGTATGGCTTAGGGTACGGGTTCGGGGAGGGGTTCGGGTAGGGCGTAGGGTATGGGTTAGGGTTAGGGTTAGGGTTAGTGTTAGGATTAGGGCTCGGTTTAGGGTACGGGTTAGGATTAGGGTACGCGTTAGGGTTAGTGTACGCGTTAGGGTGAGGGTAGTTATTAAACCTATCCCACTCTCTAGATACCCCTTAGCATGTACAGGAATATTATTGGGGGTCCAGCCATGGAGAAGAGTTTAGACACTAGGAGAAGATAAGGAACACACCCATTATCAAGAAATCACATTAGGATTCTCTTTTTAACCTGTTCCTTAAAACAGTAGTGCTTAGGAAATCTATTGGAGGCAGAAGCAGTCAAGGGTAGCTTAGGGTTAGGGTTAGGGTGAGGGTTAGGGTATGGCTTAGGGTACGGGTTCGGGGAGGGGTTCGGGTAGGCCGTAGGGTATGGGTAAGGGTTAGGGTTAGGGTTAGTGTTAGGGTTAGGGTTCGGTTTAGGTTACGGGTTAGGATTAGGGTACGCGTTAGTGTTAGGGTAGTGGTTAGGGTTAGGGTACGCGTTAGGGTGGGGGTAGTTATTAAACCTATCACACTCTCCAGATACCCATTAGCACGTAAAGGAATATTATTTGGGGGTCCAGCCTTGGAGAAGAGTTTAGACACGAGGAGAATATAAGGAACACACCCATTATCAAGAAATCACATTAGGATTCTCTTTTTAACCTGTTCCTTAAAACACTAGTGCTTAGGAAATCTATTGGAGGCAGAAGCAGTCAAGGGTAGCTTAGGGTTAGGGTTAGGGTTAGGGTGAGGGTTAGGGTACGGCTTAGGGTACGGGTTCGGGGAGGGGTTCGGGTAGGGCGTAGGGTATGGGTTAGGGTTAGGGATAGGGCTAGTGTTAGGGTTAGGGCTCGGTTTAGGGTACGGGTTAGGATTAGGGTATGCGTTAGGGTTAGGTTAGGGGTTAGGGTTAGGATACGCGTTAGAGTGAGGGTAGTTATTAAACCTATCCCACTCTCTAGATAGCCCTTAGCACGTAAAGGAATATTATTTGGGGGTCCAGCCATGGAGAAGAGTTTAGACACGAGGAGAAGATAAGGAACACACCCATTATCAAGAAATCACATTAGGATTCTATTTTTAACCTGTTCCTTAAATCACTAGTGCTTAGGAAATCTATTGGAGGCAGAAGCCGTCAAGGGTAGCTTAGGGTTAGGGTTAGGGTTAGGGTGAGGTTTAGGGTACGGCTTAGGGTACGGGTTCGGGGAGGGGTTCAGGTAGGGCGTAGGGTATGGGTTAGAGTTAGGTTTAGGGTTAGTGTTAGGGTTAGGGCTCGGTTTAGGGTACGGGTTAGGATTAGGGTACTCGTTAGGTTTAGGGTAGCGGTTAGGGTTAGGGTACGCGTTAGGGTGAGGGTAGTTATTAAACCTATCACACTCTCTAGATACCCCTTAGCACGTACAGGAATATTATTTGGGCGTCCAGCCATGGAGAAGGGTTTAGACACTAGGAGAAGATAAGGAACACACCCATTATCAAGAAATCACAATATGATTCTCTTTTAAACTGTTCCTTAAAACACTAGTGGTTAGGAAATCTATTGGAGGCAGAAGCAGTCAAGGGTAGCTTAGGGTTAGGGTTAGGGTTAGGGTGAGGGTTAGGGTACGGCTTAGGGTACGGGTTCGGGGAGGGGTTCGGGTAGGGCGTAGGGTATGGGTTAGGGTTAGGGTTAGGGTTAGTGTTAGGGTTAGGGCTCGGTTTAGGGTACGGGTTAGGATTAGGGTACTCGTTAGGTTTAGGGTAGCGGTTAGGGTTAGGGTACGCGTTAGGGTGAGGGTAGTTATTAAACCTATCACACTCTCTAGATACCCCTTAGCACGTAAAGGAATATTATTTGGGGGTCCAGCCATGGAGAAGAGTTTAGACACTAGGAGAAGATAAGGAACACACCCATTATCACGAAATCACATTAGGATTCTCTTTTTAAACCTGTTCCTTAAAACACTAGTGCTTAGGAAATCTATTGGAGGCAGAAGCCGTCAAGGGTAGCTTAGGTTTAGGTTAGGGTTAGGGTGAGGGTTAGGATACGGCTTAGGGTACGGGTTCGGGGAGGGGTTCGGGTAGGGCGTAGGGTATGGGTTAGGGTTAGGGTTAGCGCTAGTGTTAGGGTTAGGGCTCGGTTTAGGGTACGGGTTAGGATTAGGGTACGCGTTAGGGTTAGGGTAGGGGTTAGGGTTAGGGTACGCGTTAGGGTGGGTGTAGTTATTAAACCTATCACACTCTCTAGATACCCCTTAGCACGTAAAGGAATATTATTTGGGGGTCCAGCCATGGAGAAGAGTTTAGACACGAGGAGAAGATTAAGGAACACACCCATTATCAAGAAATCACATTAGGATTCTCTTTTTAACCAGTTCCTTAAAACACTAGTGCTTAGGAAATCTATTGGAGGCAGAAGCCGTCAAGGGTAGCTTAGGGTTAGGGTTAGGGTTAGGGTACGGCTTACGATAAGGGTTCGGGGAGGGGTTCGGGTAGGGCGTAGGGTATGGGTTAGGGTTAGGGTTAGGGCTAGTGTTAGGGTTAGGGCTCGGTTTAGGGTACGGGTTAGGATTAGGGTATGCGTTAGGGTTAGGGTAGGGGTTAGGGTTAGGGTACGTGTTAGGGTGAGGGTAGTTATTAAACCTATCCCACTCTCTAGATACCCCTTAGCACGTAAAGGAATATTATTTGGGGGTCCAGCCATGGAGAAGAGTTTAGACACGAGGAGAAGATAAGGAACACAACCATTATCAATAAATCACATTAGGATTCTCTTTTTAACCTGTTCCTTAAATCACTAGTGCTTAGGAAATCTTTTGGAGGCAGAAGCCGTCAAGGGTAGCTTAGGGTTAGGGTTAGGGTTAGGGTGAGGGTTAGGGTACGGGTTCAGGGAGGGGTTCGGGTAGGGCGTAGGGTATGGGTTAGGGTTAGGGTTAGGGTTAGTGTTAGGATTAGGGCTCGGTTTAGGGTACGGGTTAGGATTAGGGTACGCGTTAGGGTTAGGGTAGGGGTTAGGGTTAGGGTACGCGATAGGGTGAGGGTAGTTATTAAACCTATCACACTCTCTAGATACCCCTTAGCACATAAAGAATATTATTTGGGGGTCCATCCATGGAGAAGAGTTTAGACACGAGGAGAAGATAAGGAACACACCCATTATCAAGA
Source organism: Balaenoptera acutorostrata (assembly GCF_949987535.1). Lineage (NCBI taxonomy): Eukaryota > Metazoa > Chordata > Mammalia > Artiodactyla > Balaenopteridae > Balaenoptera > Balaenoptera acutorostrata. Next base: position 459,184 of record NW_026645832.1, read on the forward strand.
AATCACATTAGGATTCTCTTTTTAACATGTTCCTTAAAACACTAGTGCTTAGGAAATCTATTGGAGGCAGAAGCCGTCAAGGGTAGCTTAGGGTTAGGGTTAGGGTTAGGGTGAGGGTTAGGGTACGGCTTAGGGCACTGGTTCGGGGAGGTGTTCGGGTAGGGCGTAGGGTATGGGTTAGGGTTAGGGTTAGGGTTAGTGTTAGGGTTAGGGCTCGGTTTAGGGTACGGGTTAGGATTAGGGTACGTGTTAGGGTTAGTGTTCGCGTTAGGGTGAGGGTAGTTATTAAACCTATTCGACTCTCTAGATACCCCTTAGCACGTACAGGACTATTATTGGGGGTCCAGCCATGGAGAAGAGTTTAGACACTAGGAGAAGATAAGGAACACACCCATTATCACGAAATCACATTAGGATTCTCTTTTTAACCTGTTCCTTAAAACACTAGTGCTTAGGAAATCTTTTGCAGGCAGAAGCAGTCAAGGGTAGCTTAGGGTTAGTGTTAGGGTTAGGGTGAGGGTTAGGGTATGGCTTAGGGTACGGATTCAGGGAGGGGTTCGGGTAGGGCGTAGGGTATGGGTTAGGGTTAAGGTTAGGGTTAGTGTTAGGGTTAGGGCTCGGTTTAGGGTACGGGTTAGGATTAGGGTACGCGTTAGGGTTAGGGTAGGGGTTAGGGTTAGGGTACGCGTTAGGGTGGGGGTAGTTATTAAACCTATCCCACTCTCTAGATACCCCTTAGCACGTAAAGGAATATTATTTGGGGGTCCAGCCTTGGAGAAGAGTTTAGACACGAGGAGAATATAAGGAACACATCCATTATCAAGAAATCACATTAGGATTCTCTTTTTAACCTGTTCCTTAAAACACTAGTGCTTAGGAAATCTATTGGAGGCAGAAGCAGTCAAGGGTAGCTTAGGGTTAGGGTTAGGGTTAGGGTGAGGGTTAGGGTATGGCTTAGGGTACGGGTTCGGGGAGGGGTTCGGGTAGGGCGTAGGGTATGGGTTAGGGTTAGGTTAGGGTTAGTGTTAGGGTTAGGGCTCGGTTTAGGGTACGGGTTAGGATTAGGGTACGTGTTAGGGTTAGGGTAGGGGTTAGGGTTAGGGTACGCGTTAGGGTGGGGGTAGTTATTAAACCTATCACACTCTCTAGATACCCCTTAGCACGTAAAGGAATATTATTTGGGGGTCCAGCCATGGAGAAGAGTTTAGACACTAGGAGAAGATAAGGAACACACCCATTATCAAGAAATCACATTAGGATTCTCTTTTTAACCTGTTCCTTAAAACACTAGTGCTTAGGAAATCTATTGGAGGCAGAAGCAGTCAAGGGTAGCTTAGGGTTAGGGTTAGGGTTAGGGTGAGGGTTAGGGTACGGCTTAGGGTACGGGTTCGGGGAGGGGTTCGGGTAGGGCGTAGGGTATGGGTTAGGGTTAGGGTTACGGCTAGTGTTAGGGTTAGGGCTCGGTTTAGGGTACGGGTTAGGATTAGGGTACGCGTTAGGGTTAGGGTAGGGGTTAGGGTTAGGGTACGCGTTAGGGTGAGGGTAGTTATTAAACCTATCCCACTCTCTAGATACCCCTTAGCACGTAAAGGAATATTATTTGGGGGTCCAGCCATGGAGAAGAGTTTAGACACTAGGAGAAGATAAGGAACACACCCATTATCAAGAAATCACATTAGGATTCTCTTTTTAACCTGTTCCTTAAAACACTAGTGCTTAGGAAATCTATTGGAGGCAGAAGCAGTCAAGGGTAGCTTAGGGTTAGGGTTAGGGTTAGGGTGAGGTTTAGGGTACGGCTTAGGGTACGGGTTCGGGGAGGGGTTCGGGTAGGGCGTAGGCTATGGGTTAGGGTTAGGGTTAGGGTTAGTGTTAGGGTTAGGGCTCGGTTTAGGGTACGGGTTAGGATTAGGGTACGCGTTAGTGTTAGGGTAGGGGTTAGGGTTAGGGTATGCGATAGGGTGAGGTTAGTTATTAAACCTATCCCACTCTCTAGATACCCCTTAGCACGTAAAGGAATATTATTTGGGGGTCCAGCCATGGAGAAGAGTTTAGACACTAGGAGAAGATAAGGAACACACCCATTATCAAGAAATCACATTAGGATTCTCTTTTTAACCTGTTCCTTAAAAACACTAGTGCTTAGGAAATCTACTGGAGGCAGAAGCAGTCAAGGGTAGCTTAGGGTTAGGGTTAGGGTTAGGGTGAGGTTTAGGGTATAGCTTAGGGTACGGGTTCGGGGAGGGGTTCGGGTAGGGCGTAGGGTATGGGTTAGGGTTAGGGTTAGGGCTAGTGTTAGGGTTAGGGCTCGGTTTGGGGTACGGGTTAGGATTAGGGTACGCGTTAGGGTTAGTGTAGGGGTTAGGGTTAGGGTACACGTTAGGGTGAGGGTAGTTATTAAACCTATCACACTCTCTAGATACCCCTTAGCACGTAAAGGAATATTATTTGGGGGTCCAGCCATGGAAAAGAATTTAGACAAGAGGAGAAGATAAGGAACACACCCATTATCAAGAAATCACATTAGGATTCTCTTTTTAACCTGTTCTTAAATCACTAGTGCTTAGGAAATCTATTGGAGGCAGAAGCCGTCAAGGGTAGCTTAGGGTTAGGGTTAGGGTTAGGGTGAGGGTTAGGGTACGGCTTAGGGTACGGGTTCGGGGAGGGATTCGGATAGGGCGTAGGGTATGGGTTAGAGTTAGGGTTAGGGTTAGTGTTAGGGTTAGGGCTCGGTTAAGGGTTCGGGTTAGGATTAGGGTACGCGTTATTGTTAAGGTAGCGGTTAGGGTTAGGGTACGCGTTAGGGTGGGGGTAGTTATTAAACCTATCCCACTCTCTAGATACCCCTTAGCACGTAAAGGAATATTATTTGGGGGTCCAGCCTTGGAGAAGAGTTTAGACACGAGGAGAATATAAGGAACACATCCATTATCAAGAAATCACATTAGGATTCTCTTTTTAACCTGTTCCTTAAAACACTAGTGCTTAGGAAATCTATTGGAGGCAGAAGCAGTCAAGGGTAGCTTAGGGTTAGGGTTAGGGTTAGGGTGAGGGTTAGGGTATGGCTTAGGGTACGGGTTCGGGGAGGGGTTCGGGTAGGGCGTAGGGTATGGGTTAGGGTTAGGGTTAGGGTTAGTGTTAGGGTTAGGGCTCGGTTTAGGGTACGGGTTAGGATTAGGGTACGTGTTAGGGTTAGGGTAGGGGTTAGGGTTAGGGTACGCGTTAGGGTGGGGGTAGTTATTAAACCTATCACACTCTCTAGATACCCCTTAGCACGTAAAGGAATATTATTTGGGGGTCCAGCCATGGAGAAGAGTTTAGACACTAGGAGAAGATAAGGAACACACCCATTATCAAGAAATCACATTAGGATTCTCTTTTTAACCTGTTCCTTAAAACACTAGTGCTTAGGAAATCTATTGGAGGCAGAAGCAGTCAAGGGTAGCTTAGGGTTAGGGTTAGGGTTAGGGTGAGGTTAGGGTACGGCTTAGGGTACGGGTTCGGGGAGGGGTTCGGGTAGGGCGTAGGGTATGGGTTAGGGTTAGGGTTAGGGCTAGTGTTAGGGTTAGGGCTCGGTTTAGGGTACGGGTTAGGATTAGGGTACGCGTTAGGGTTAGGGTAGGGGTTAGGGTTAGGGTACGCGTTAGGGTGAGGGTAGTTATTAAACCTATCCCACTCTCTAGATACCCCTTAGCACGTAAAGGAATATTATTTGGGGGTCCAGCCATTGAGAAGAGTTTAGACACTAGGAGAAGATAAGGAACACACCCATTATCAAGAAATCACATTAGGATTCTCTTTTTAACCTGTTCCTTAAAACAACTAGTGCTTAGGAAATCTATTGGAGGCAGAAGCAGTCAAGGGTAGCTTAGGGTTAGGGTTAGGGTTAGGGTGAGGTTTAGGGTACGGCTTAGGGTACGGGTTCGGGGAGGGGTTCGGGTAGGGCGTAGGCTATGGGTTAGGGTTAGGGTTAGGGTTAGTGTTAGGGTTAGGGCTCGGTTTAGGGTACGGGTTAGGATTAGGGTACGCGTTAGTGTTAGGGTAGGGGTTAGGGTTAGGGTATGCGATAGGGTGAGGTTAGTTATTAAACCTATCCCACTCTCTAGATACCCCTTAGCACGTAACGGAATATTATTTGGGGGTCCAGCCATGGAGAAGAGTTTAGACACTAGGAGAAGATAAGGAACACACCCATTATCAAGAAATCACATTAGGATTCTCTTTTTAACCTGTTCCTTAAAACACTAGTGCTTAGGAAATCTACTGGAGGCAGAAGCAGTCAAGGGTAGCTTAGGGTTAGGGTTAGGGTTAGGGTGAGGTTTAGGGTATAGCTTAGGGTACGGGTTCGGGGAGGGGTTCGGGTAGGGCGTAGGGTATGGGTTAGGGTTAGGGTTAGGGCTAGTGTTAGGGTTAGGGCTCGGTTTGGGGTACGGGTTAGGATTAGGGTACGCGTTAGGGTTAGTGTAGGGGTTAGGGTTAGGGTACACGTTAGGGTGAGGGTAGTTATTAAACCTATCACACTCTCTAGATACCCCTTAGCACGTAAAGGAATATTATTTGGGGGTCCAGCCATGGAAAAGAATTTAGACAAGAGGAGAAGATAAGGAACACACCCATTATCAAGAAATCACATTAGGATTCTCTTTTTAACCTGTTCCTTAAATCACTAGTGCTTAGGAAATCTATTGGAGGCAGAAGCCGTCAAGGGTAGCTTAGGGTTAGGGTTAGGGTTAGGGTGAGGGTTAGGGTACGGCTTAGGGTACGGGTTCGGGGAGGGATTCGGATAGGGCGTAGGGTATGGGTTAGAGTTAGGGTTAGGGTTAGTGTTAGGGTTAGGGCTCGGTTAAGGGTTCGGGTTAGGATTAGGGTACGCGTTATTGTTAAGGTAGCGGTTAGGGTTAGGGTACGCTTTAGGGTGAGGGTAGTTATTAAACCTATCCCACTCTCTAGATACCCCTTAGCACGTAAAGGAATATTATTTGGGGGTCCAGCCATGGAGAAGGGTTTAGACACTAGGAGAAGATAAGGAACACACCCATTATCAAGAAATCACAATATGATTCTCTTTTTAAACTGTTCCTTAAAACACTAGTGGTTAGGAAATCTATTGGAGGCAGAAGCACTCAAGGGTAGCTTAGGGTTAGGGTTAGGGTTAGGGTGAGGGTTAGGGTACGGCTTACGATAATGGTTCGGGGAGGGGTTCGGGTAGGGCGTAGGGTATGGGTTAGGGTTAGGGTTAGGGCTAGTGTTAGGGTTAGGGCTCGGTTTAGGGTACGGGTTAGGATTAGTGTATGCGTTAGGGTTAGGGTAGGGGTTAGGGTTAGGGTACGCGTTAGGGTGAGGGTAGTTATTAAACCTATCCCACTCTCTAGATACCCCTTAGCACGTAAAGGAATATTATTTGGGGGTCCAGCCATGGAGAAGAGTTTAGACACGAGGAGAAGATAAGGAACACACCCATTATCAATAAATCACATTAGGATTCTCTTTTTAACCTGTTCCTTAAATCACTAGTGCTTAGGAAATCTTTTGGAGGCAGAAGCCGTCAAGGGTAGATTAGGGTTAGGGTTAGGGATAGGGTGAGGGTTAGGGTACGGCTTAGGGTACGGGTTTGGGGAGGGGTTCGGGTAGGGCGTAGGGTATGGGTTAGGGTTAGGGTTAGAGTTAGTGTTAGGGTTAGGGCTCGGTTTAGGGTATGGGTTAGGATTAGGGTATGCGTTAGGGTTAGGGTAGGGGTTAGTGTTAGGGTACGCGTTAGGGTAAGGGTAGTTATTAAACCTATCCCACTCTCTAGATACCCCTTAGCATGTACAGGAATATTTTTGGGGGTCCAGCCATGGAGAAGAGTTTAGACACTAGGAGAAGATAAGGAACACACCCATTATTAAGAAATCACATTAGGATTCTCTTTTTAACCTGTTCCTTAAAACAGTAGTGCTTAGGAAATCTATTGGAGGCAGAAGCAGTCAAGGGTAGCTTAGGGTTAGGGTTAGGGTGAGGGTTAGGGTATGGCTTAGGGTACGGGTTCGGGGAGGGGTTCGGTTAGGCCGTAGGGTATGGGTAAGCGTTAGGGTTAGGGTTAGTGTTAGGGTTAGGGTTCGGTTAGGGTTAGGGTTAGGGTTAGGGTTAGGGTTAGGGTATGGCTTAGGGTACGGGTTCGGGGAGGGGTTCGGGTAGGGCGTAGGGTATGGGTTAGGGTTAGGGTTAGGGCTAGTGTTAGGGTTAGGGCTCGGTTTAGGGTACGGGTTAGGATTAGGGTACGCGTTAGGGTTAGGGTAGGGGTTAGGGTTAGGGTACGCGTTAGGGTGAGGGTAGTTATTAAACCTATCCCACTCTCTAGATACCCCTTAGCACGTAAAGGAATATTATTTGGGGGTCCAGCCTTGGAGAAGAGTTTAGACACTAGGAGAAGATAAGGAACACTCCCATTATCAAGAAATCACATTAGGATTCTCTTTTTAACCTCTTCCTTAAAACACTAGTGCTTAGGAAATCTATTGGAGGCAGAAGCAGTCAAGGGTAGCTTAGGGTTAGGGTTAGGGTTAGGGTGAGGTTTAGGGTACGGCTTAGGGTACGGGTTCGGGGAGGGGTTCGGGTAGGGCGTAGGCTATGGGTTAGGGTTAGGGTTAGGGTTAGTGTTAGGGTTAGGGCTCGGTTTAGGGTACGGGTTAGGATTAGGGTACGCGTTAGTGTTAGGGTAGGGGTTAGGGTTAGGGTATGCGATAGGGTGAGGTTAGTTATTAAACCTATCCCACTCTCTAGATACCCCTTAGCACGTAAAGGAATATTATTTGGGGGTCCAGCCATGGAGAAGAGTTTAGACACTAGGAGAAGATAAGGAACACACCCATTATCAAGAAATCACATTAGGATTCTCTTTTTAACCTGTTCCTTAAAACACTAGTGCTTAGGAAATCTACTGGAGGCAGAAGCAGTCAAGGGTAGCTTAGGGTTAGGGTTAGGGTTAGGGTGAGGTTTAGGGTATAGCTTAGGGTACGGGTTCGGGGAGGGGTTCGGGTAGGGCGTAGGGTATGGGTTAGGGTTAGGGTTAGGGCTAGTGTTAGGGTTAGGGCTCGGTTTGGGGTACGGGTTAGGATTAGGGTACGCGTTAGGGTTAGTGTAGGGGTTAGGGTTAGGGTACACGTTAGGGTGAGGGTAGTTATTAAACCTATCACACTCTCTAGATACCCCTTAGCACGTAAAGGAATATTATTTGGGGGTCCAGCCATGGAAAAGAATTTAGACAAGAGGAGAAGATAAGGAACACACCCATTATCAAGAAATCACATTAGGATTCTCTTTTTAACCTGTTCCTTAAATCACTAGTGCTTAGGAAATCTATTGGAGGCAGAAGCCGTCAAGGGTAGCTTAGGGTTAGGGTTAGGGTTAGGGTGAGGGTTAGGGTACGGCTTAGGGTACGGGTTCGGGGAGGGATTCGGATAGGGCGTAGGGTATGGGTTAGAGTTAGGGTTAGGGTTAGTGTTAGGGTTAGGGCTCGGTTAAGGGTTCGGGTTAGGATTAGGGTACGCGTTATTGTTAAGGTAGCGGTTAGGGTTAGGGTACGCTTTAGGGTGAGGGTAGTTATTAAACCTATCCCACTCTCTAGATACCCCTTAGCACGTAAAGGAATATTATTTGGGGGTCCAGCCATGGAGAAGGGTTTAGACACTAGGAGAAGATAAGGAACACACCCATTATCAAGAAATCACAATATGATTCTCTTTTTAAACTGTTCCTTAAAACACTAGTGGTTAGGAAATCTATTGGAGGCAGAAGCACTCAAGGGTAGCTTAGGGTTAGGGTTAGGGTTAGGGTGAGGGTTAGGGTACGGCTTACGATAATGGTTCGGGGAGGGGTTCGGGTAGGGCGTAGGGTATGGGTTAGGGTTAGGGTTAGGGCTAGTGTTAGGGTTAGGGCTCGGTTTAGGGTACGGGTTAGGATTAGTGTATGCGTTAGGGTTAGGGTAGGGGTTAGGGTTAGGGTACGCGTTAGGGTGAGGGTAGTTATTAAACCTATCCCACTCTCTAGATACCCCTTAGCACGTAAAGGAATATTATTTGGGGGTCCAGCCATGGAGAAGAGTTTAGACACGAGGAGAAGATAAGGAACACACCCATTATCAATAAATCACATTAGGATTCTCTTTTTAACCTGTTCCTTAAATCACTAGTGCTTAGGAAATCTTTTGGAGGCAGAAGCCGTCAAGGGTAGATTAGGGTTAGGGTTAGGGATAGGGTGAGGGTTAGGGTACGGCTTAGGGTACGGGTTTGGGGAGGGGTTCGGGTAGGGCGTAGGGTATGGGTTAGGGTTAGGGTTAGAGTTAGTGTTAGGGTTAGGGCTCGGTTTAGGGTATGGGTTAGGATTAGGGTATGCGTTAGGGTTAGGGTAGGGGTTAGTGTTAGGGTACGCGTTAGGGTAAGGGTAGTTATTAAAACTATCCCACTCTCTAGATACCCCTTAGCACGTAAAGGAATATTATTTGGGGGTCCAGCCATGGAGAAGAGTTTAGACACTAGGAGAAGATAAGGAACACACCCATTATCACGAAATCACATTAGGATTCTCTTTTTAACCTCTTCCTTAAAACACTAGTGCTTAGGAAATCTATTGGAGGCAGAAGCAGTCAAGGGTAGCTTAGGGTTAGGGTTTGGGTTAGGGTGAGGGCTAGGGTATGGCTTAGGGTACGGGTTCGGTGAGGGGTTCGGGTAGGGCGTAGGGTATGGGTTAGGGTTAGGGTTAGGGTTAGTGTTAGGATTAGGGCTCGGTTTAGGGTACGGGTTAGGATTAGGGTACGCGTTAGGGTTAGTGTACGCGTTAGGGTGAGGGTAGTTATTAAACCTATCCCACTCTCTAGATACCCCTTAGCATGTACAGGAATATTTTTGGGGGTCCAGCCATGGAGAAGAGTTTAGACACTAGGAGAAGATAAGGAACACACCCATTATCAAGAAATCACATTAGGATTCTCTTTTTAACCTGTTCCTTAAAACAGTAGTGCTTAGGAAATCTATTGGAGGCAGAAGCAGTCAAGGGTAGCTTAGGGTTAGGGTTTGGGTTAGGGTGAGGGCTAGGGTATGGCTTAGGGTACGGGTTCGGGGAGGGGTTCGGGTAGGGCGTAGGGTATGGGTTAGGGTTAGGGTTAGGGTTAGTGTTAGGATTAGGGCTCGGTTTAGGGTACGGGTTAGGATTAGGGTACGCGTTAGGGTTAGTGTACGCGTTAGGGTGAGGGTAGTTATTAAACCTATCCCACTCTCTAGATACCCCTTAGCATGTACAGGAATATTTTTGGGGGTCCAGCCATGGAGAAGAGTTTAGACACTAGGAGAAGATAAGGAACACACCCATTATCAAGAAATCACATTAGGATTCTCTTTTTAACCTGTTCCTTAAAACAGTAGTGCTTAGGAAATCTATTGGAGGCAGAAGCAGTCAAGGGTAGCTTAGGGTTAGGGTTAGGGTGAGGGTTAGGGTATGGCTTAGGGTACGGGTTCGGGGAGGGGTTCGGGTAGGCCGTAGGGTATGGGTAAGCGTTAGGGTTAGGGTTAGTGTTAGGGTTAGGGTTCGGTTAGGGTTAGGGTTAGGGTTAGGGTTAGGGTTAGGGTATGGCTTAGGGTACGGGTTCGGGGAGGGGTTCGGGTAGGGCGTAGGGTATGGGTTAGGGTTAGGGTTAGGGCTAGTGTTAGGGTTAGGGCTCGGTTTAGGGTACGGGTTAGGATTAGGGTATGCGTTAGGGTTAGGTTAGGGGTTAGGGTTAGGATACGCGTTAGAGTGAGGGTAGTTATTAAACCTATCCCACTCTCTAGATAGCCCTTAGCACGTAAAGGAATATTATTTGGGGGTCCAGCCATGGAGAAGAGTTTAGACACGAGGAGAAGATAAGGAACACACCCATTATCAAGAAATCACATTAGGATTCTCTTTTTAACCTGTTCCTTAAATCACTAGTGCTTAGGAAATCTATTGGAGGCAGAAGCAGTCAAGGGTAGCTTAGGGTTAGGGTTAGGGTTAGGGTGAGGTTTAGGGTACGGCTTAGGGTACGGGTTCGGGGAGGGGTTCGGGTAGGGCGTAGGCTATGGGTTAGGGTTAGGGTTAAGGTTAGTGTTAGGGTTAGGGCTCGGTTTAGGGTACGGGTTAGGATTAGGGTACGCGTTAGTGTTAGGGTAGGGGTTAGGGTTAGGGTATGCGATAGGGTGAGGTTAGTTATTAAACCTATCCCACTCTCTAGATACCCCTTAGCACGTAACGGAATATTATTTGGGGGTCCAGCCATGGAGAAGAGTTTAGACACTAGGAGAAGATAAGGAACACACCCATTATCAAGAAATCACATTAGGATTCTCTTTTTAACCTGTTCCTTAAAACACTAGTGCTTAGGAAATCTACTGGAGGCAGAAGCAGTCAAGGGTAGCTTAGGGTTAGGGTTAGGGTTAGGGTGAGGTTTAGGGTATAGCTTAGGGTACGGGTTCGGGGAGGGGTTCGGGTAGGGCGTAGGGTATGGGTTAGGGTTAGGGTTAGGGCTAGTGTTAGGGTTAGGGCTCGGTTTGGGGTACGGGTTAGGATTAGGGTACGCGTTAGGGTTAGTGTAGGGGTTAGGGTTAGGGTACACGTTAGGGTGAGGGTAGTTATTAAACCTATCACACTCTCTAGATACCCCTTAGCACGTAAAGGAATATTATTTGGGGGTCCAGCCATGGAAAAGAATTTAGACAAGAGGAGAAGATAAGGAACACACCCATTATCAAGAAATCACATTAGGATTCTCTTTTTAACCTGTTCCTTAAATCACTAGTGCTTAGGAAATCTATTGGAGGCAGAAGCCGTCAAGGGTAGCTTAGGGTTAGGGTTAGGGTTAGGGTGAGGGTTAGGGTACGGCTTAGGGTACGGGTTCGGGGAGGGATTCGGATAGGGCGTAGGGTATGGGTTAGAGTTAGGGTTAGGGTTAGTGTTAGGGTTAGGGCTCGGTTAAGGGTTCGGGTTAGGATTAGGGTACGCGTTATTGTTAAGGTAGCGGTTAGGGTTAGGGTACGCTTTAGGGTGAGGGTAGTTATTAAACCTATCCCACTCTCTAGATACCCCTTAGCACGTAAAGGAATATTATTTGGGGGTCCAGCCATGGAGAAGGGTTTAGACACTAGGAGAAGATAAGGAACACACCCATTATCAAGAAATCACAGTATGATTCTCTTTTTAAACTGTTCCTTAAAACACTAGTGGTTAGGAAATCTATTGGAGGCAGAAGCACTCAAGGGTAGCTTAGGGTTAGGGTTAGGGTTAGGGTGAGGGTTAGGGTACGGCTTACGATAATGGTTCGGGGAGGGGTTCGGGTAGGGCGTAGGGTATGGGTTAGGGTTAGGGTTAGGGCTAGTGTTAGGGTTAGGGCTCGGTTTAGGGTACGGGTTAGGATTAGTGTATGCGTTAGGGTTAGGGTAGGGGTTAGGGTTAGGGTACGCGTTAGGGTGAGGGTAGTTATTAAACCTATCCCACTCTCTAGATACCCCTTAGCACGTAAAGGAATATTATTTGGGGGTCCAGCCATGGAGAAGAGTTTAGACACGAGGAGAAGATAAGGAACACACCCATTATCAATAAATCACATTAGGATTCTCTTTTTAACCTGTTCCTTAAATCACTAGTGCTTAGGAAATCTTTTGGAGGCAGAAGCCGTCAAGGGTAGATTAGGGTTAGGGTTAGGGATAGGGTGAGGGTTAGGGTACGGCTTAGGGTACGGGTTTGGGGAGGGGTTCGGGTAGGGCGTAGGGTATGGTTTAGGGTTAGGGTTAGAGTTAGTGTTAGGGTTAGGGCTCGGTTTAGGGTATGGGTTAGGATTAGGGTATGCGTTAGGGTTAGGGTAGGGGTTAGTGTTAGGGTACGCGTTAGGGTAAGGGTAGTTATTAAAACTATCCCACTCTCTAGATACCCCTTAGCACGTAAAGGAATATTATTTGGGGGTCCAGCCATGGAGAAGAGTTTAGACACTAGGAGAAGATAAGGAACACACCCATTATCACGAAATCACATTAGGATTCTCTTTTTAACCTCTTCCTTAAAACACTAGTGCTTAGGAAATCTATTGGAGGCAGAAGCAGTCAAGGGTAGCTTAGGGTTAGGGTTTGGGTTAGGGTGAGGGCTAGGGTATGGCTTAGGGTACGGGTTCGGGGAGGGGTTCGGGTAGGGCGTAGGGTATGGGTTAGGGTTAGGGTTAGGGTTAGTGTTAGGATTAGGGCTCGGTTTAGGGTACGGGTTAGGATTAGGGTACGCGTTAGGGTTAGTGTACGCGTTAGGGTGAGGGTAGTTATTAAACCTATCCCACTCTCTAGATACCCCTTAGCATGTACAGGAATATTTTTGGGGGTCCAGCCATGGAGAAGAGTTTAGACACTAGGAGAAGATAAGGAACACACCCATTATTAAGAAATCACATTAGGATTCTCTTTTTAACCTGTTCCTTAAAACAGTAGTGCTTAGGAAATCTATTGGAGGCAGAAGCAGTCAAGGGTAGCTTAGGGTTAGGGTTAGGGTGAGGGTTAGGGTATGGCTTATGGTACGGGTTCGGGGAGGGGTTCGGGTAGGCCGTAGGGTATGGGTAAGCGTTAGGGTTAGGGTTAGTGTTAGGGTTAGGGTTCGGTTAGGGTTAGGGTTAGGGTTAGGGTTAGGGTTAGGGTATGGCTTAGGGTACGGGTTCGGGGAGGGGTTCGGGTAGGGCGTAGGGTATGGGTTAGGGTTAGGGTTAGGGCTAGTGTTAGGGTTAGGGCTCGGTTTAGGGTACGGGTTAGGATTAGGGTACGCGTTAGGGTTAGGGTAGGGGTTAGGGTTAGGGTACGCGTTAGGGTGAGGGTAGTTATTAAACCTATCCCACTCTCTAGATACCCCTTAGCACGTAAAGGAATATTATTTGGGGGTCCAGCCATGGAGAAGAGTTTAGACACTAGGAGAAGATAAGGAACACACCCATTATCAAGAAATCACATTAGGATTCTCTTTTTAACCTGTTCCTTAAAACACTAGTGCTTAGGAAATCTATTGGAGGCAGAAGCAGTCAAGGGTAGCTTAGGGTTAGGGTTAGGGTTAGGGTGAAGTTTAGGGTACGGCTTAGGGTACGGGTTCGGGGAGGGGTTCGGGTAGGGCGTAGGCTATGGGTTAGGGTTAGGGTTAGGGTTAGTGTTAGGGTTAGGGCTCGGTTTAGGGTACGGGTTAGGATTAGGGTACGCGTTAGTGTTAGGGTAGGGGTTAGGGTTAGGGTATGCGATAGGGTGAGGTTAGTTATTAAACCTATCCCACTCTCTAGATACCCCTTAGCACGTAAAGGAATATTATTTGGGGGTCCAGCCATGGAGAAGAGTTTAGACACTAGGAGAAGATAAGGAACACACCCATTATCAAGAAATCACATTAGGATTCTCTTTTTAACCTGTTCCTTAAAACACTAGTGCTTAGGAAATCTACTGGAGGCAGAAGCAGTCAAGGGTAGCTTAGTGTTAGGGTTAGGGTTAGGGTGAGGTTTAGGGTATAGCTTAGGGTACGGGTTCGGGGAGGGGTTCGGGTAGGGCGTAGGGTATGGGTTAGGGTTAGGGTTAGGGCTAGTGTTAGGGTTAGGGCTCGGTTTGGGGTACGGGTTAGGATTAGGGTACGCGTTAGGGTTAGTGTAGGGGTTAGGGTTAGGGTACACGTTAGGGTGAGGGTAGTTATTAAACCTATCACACTCTCTAGATACCCCTTAGCACGTAAAGGAATATTATTTGGGGGTCCAGCCATGGAAAAGAATTTAGACAAGAGGAGAAGATAAGGAACACACCCATTATCAAGAAATCACATTAGGATTCTCTTTTTAACCTGTTCCTTAAATCACTAGTGCTTAGGAAATCTATTGGAGGCAGAAGCCGTCAAGGGTAGCTTAGGGTTAGGGTTAGGGTTAGGGTGAGGGTTAGGGTACGGCTTAGGGTACGGGTTCGGGGAGGGATTCGGATAGGGCGTAGGGTATGGGTTAGAGTTAGGGTTAGGGTTAGTGTTAGGGTTAGGGCTCGGTTAAGGGTTCGGGTTAGGATTAGGGTACGCGTTATTGTTAAGGTAGCGGTTAGGGTTAGGGTACGCTTTAGGGTGAGGGTAGTTATTAAACCTATCCCACTCTCTAGATACCCCTTAGCACGTAAAGGAATATTATTTGGGGGTCCAGCCATGGAGAAGGGTTTAGACACTAGGAGAAGATAAGGAACACACCCATTATCAAGAAATCACAATATGATTCTCTTTTTAAACTGTTCCTTAAAACACTAGTGGTTAGGAAATCTATTGGAGGCAGAAGCACTCAAGGGTAGCTTAGGGTTAGGGTTAGGGTTAGGGTGAGGGTTAGGGTACGGCTTACGATAATGGTTCGGGGAGGGGTTCGGGTAGGGCGTAGGGTATGGGTTAGGGTTAGGGTTAGGGCTAGTGTTAGGGTTAGGGCTCGGTTTAGGGTACGGGTTAGGATTAGTGTATGCGTTAGGGTTAGGGTAGGGGTTAGGGTTAGGGTACGCGTTAGGGTGAGGGTAGTTATTAAACCTATCCCACTCTCTAGATACCCCTTAGCACGTAAAGGAATATTATTTGGGGGTCCAGCCATGGAGAAGAGTTTAGACACGAGGAGAAGATAAGGAACACACCCATTATCAATAAATCACATTAGGATTCTCTTTTTAACCTGTTCCTTAAATCACTAGTGCTTAGGAAATCTTTTGGAGGCAGAAGCCGTCAAGGGTAGATTAGGGTTAGGGTTAGGGATAGGGTGAGGGTTAGGGTACGGCTTAGGGTACGGGTTTGGGGAGGGGTTCGGGTAGGGCGTAGGGTATGGGTTAGGGTTAGGGTTAGAGTTAGTGTTAGGGTTAGGGCTCGGTTTAGGGTATGGGTTAGGATTAGGGTATGCGTTAGGGTTAGGGTAGGGGTTAGTGTTAGGGTACGCGTTAGGGTAAGGGTAGTTATTAAAACTATCCCACTCTCTAGATACCCCTTAGCACGTAAAGGAATATTATTTGGGGGTCCAGCCATGGAGAAGAGTTTAGACACTAGGAGAAGATAAGGAACACACCCATTATCACGAAATCACATTAGGATTCTCTTTTTAACCTCTTCCTTAAAACACTAGTGCTTAGGAAATCTATTGGAGGCAGAAGCAGTCAAGGGTAGCTTAGGGTTAGGGTTTGGGTTAGGGTGAGGGCTAGGGTATGGCTTAGGGTACGGGTTCGGGGAGGGGTTCGGGTAGGGCGTAGGGTATGGGTTAGGGTTAGGGTTAGGGTTAGTGTTAGGATTAGGGCTCGGTTTAGGGTACGGGTTAGGATTAGGGTACGCGTTAGGGTTAGTGTACGCGTTAGGGTGAGGGTAGTTATTAAACCTATCCCACTCTCTAGATACCCCTTAGCATGTACAGGAATATTTTTGGGGGTCCAGCCATGGAGAAGAGTTTAGACACTAGGAGAAGATAAGGAACACACCCATTATCAAGAAATCACATTAGGATTCTCTTTTTAACCTGTTCCTTAAAACAGTAGTGCTTAGGAAATCTATTGGAGGCAGAAGCAGTCAAGGGTAGCTTAGGGTTAGGGTTAGGGTGAGGGTTAGGGTATGGCTTAGGGTACGGGTTCGGGGAGGGGTTCGGGTAGGCCGTAGGGTATGGGTAAGCGTTAGGGTTAGGGTTAGTGTTAGGGTTAGGGTTCGGTTAGGGTTAGGGTTAGGGTTAGGGTTAGGGTTAGGGTATGGCTTAGGGTACGGGTTCGGGGAGGGGTTCGGGTAGGGCGTAGGGTATGGGTTAGGGTTAGGGTTAGGGCTAGTGTTAGGGTTAGGGCTCGGTTTAGGGTACGGGTTAGGATTAGGGTATGCGTTAGGGTTAGGTTAGGGGTTAGGGTTAGGATACGCGTTAGAGTGAGGGTAGTTATTAAACCTATCCCACTCTCTAGATAGCCCTTAGCACGTAAAGGAATATTATTTGGGGGTCCAGCCATGGAGAAGAGTTTAGACACGAGGAGAAGATAAGGAACACACCCATTATCAAGAAATCACATTAGGATTCTCTTTTTAACCTGTTCCTTAAATCACTAGTGCTTAGGAAATCTATTGGAGGCAGAAGCCGTCAAGGGTAGCTTAGGGTTAGGGTTAGGGTTAGGGTGAGGGTTAGGGTACGGCTTAGGGTACGGGTTCGGGGAGGGGTTCAGGTAGGGCGTAGGGTATGGGTTAGAGTTAGGGTTAGGGTTAGTGTTAGGGTTAGGGCTCGGTTTAGGTTACGGGTTAGGATTAGGGTACGCGTTAGTGTTAGGGTAGGGGTTAGGGTTAGGGTACGCTTTAGGGTGAGGGTAGTTATTAAACCTATCCCACTCTCTAGATACCCCTTAGCACGTAAAGGAATATTATTTGGGCGTCCAGCCATGGAGAAGGGTTTAGACACTAGGAGAAGATAAGGAACACACCCATTATCAAGAAATCACAATATGATTCTCTTTTTAAACTGTTCCTTAAAACACTAGTGGTTAGGAAATCTATTGGAGGCAGAAGCAGTCAAGGGTAGCTTAGGGTTAGGGTTAGGGTTAGGGTGAGGGTTAGGGTACGGCTTAGGGTACGGGTTCGGGGAGGGGTTCGGGTAGGGCGTAGGGTATGGGTTAGGGTTAGAGTTAGGGTTAGTGTTAGGGTTAGGGCTCGGTTTAGGGTACGGGTTAGGATTAGGGTACTCGTTAGGTTTAGGGTAGCGGTTAGGGTTAGGGTACGCGTTAGGGTGAGGGTAGTTATTAAACCTATCACACTCTCTAGATACCCCTTAGCACGTAAAGGAATATTATTTGGGGGTCCAGCCATGGAGAAGAGTTTAGACACTAGGAGAAGATAAGGAACACACCCATTATCACGAAATCACATTAGGATTCTCTTTTTAACCTGTTCCTTAAAACACTAGTGCTTAGGAAATCTATTGGAGGCAGAAGCCGTCAAGGGTAGCTTAGGTTTAGGTTAGGGTTAGGGTGAGGGTTAGGATACGGCTTAGGGTACGGGTTCGGGGAGGGGTTCGGGTAGGGCGTAGGGTATGGGTTAGGGTTAGGGTTAGCGCTAGTGTTAGGGTTAGGGCTCGGTTTAGGGTACGGGTTAGGATTATGGTACGCGTTAGGGTTAGGGTACGGGTTAGGGTTAGGGTACGCGTTAGGGTGAGGGTAGTTATTAAACCTATCCCACTCTCTAGATACCCCTTAGCACTTAAAGGAATATTATTTGGGGGTCCAGCCATGGAGAAGAGTTTAGACACGAGGAGAATATAAGGAACACACCCATTATCAAGAAATCACATTAGGATTCTCTTTTTAACCTGTTCCTTAAAACACTAGTGCTTAGGAAATCTATTGGAGGCAGAAGCAGTCAAGGGTAGCTTAGGGTTAGGGTTAGGGTTAGGGTGAGGGTTAGGGTATGGCTTAGGGTACGGGTGCGGGGAGGGGTTCGGGTAGGGCGTAGGGTATGGGTTAGGATTAGCGTTAGGGTTAGTGTTAGGGTTAGGGCTCGGTTTAGGGTACGGGTTAGGATTAGGGTACGCGTTAGGGTTAGGGTAGGGGTTAGGGTTAGGGTACGCGTTAGGGTGGGTGTAGTTATTAAACCTATCACACTCTCTAGATACCCCTTAGCACGTAAAGGAATATTATTTGGGGGTCCAGCCATGGAGAAGAGTTTAGACACGAGGAGAAGATAAGGAACACACCCATTATCAAGAAATCACATTAGGATTCTCTTTTTAACCAGTTCCTTAAAACACTAGTGCTTAGGAAATCTATTGGAGGCAGAAGCCGTCAAGGGTAGCTTAGGGTTAGGGTTAGGGTTAGGGTGAGGGTTAGGGTACGGCTTACGATAAGGGTTCGGGGAGGGGTTCGGGTAGGGCGTAGGGTATGGGTTAGGGTTAGGGTTAGGGCTAGTGTTAGGGTTAGGGCTCGGTTTAAGGTACGGGTTAGGATTAGGGTATGCGTTAGGGTTAGGGTAGGGGTTAGGGTTAGGGTACGCGTTAGGGTGAGGGTAGTTATTAAACCTATCCCACTCTCTAGATACCCCTTAGCACGTAAAGGAATATTATTTGGGGGTCCAGCCATGGAGAAGAGTTTAGACACGAGGAGAAGATAAGGAACACAACCATTATCAATAAATCACATTAGGATTCTCTTTTTAACCTGTTCCTTAAATCACTAGTGCTTAGGAAATCTTTTGGAGGCAGAAGCCGTCAAGGGTAGCTTAGGGTTAGGGTTAGGGTTAGGGTGAGGGTTAGGGTACGGGTTCAGGGAGGGGTTCGGGTAGGGCGTAGGGTATGGGTTAGGGTTAGGGTTAGGGTTAGTGTTAGGATTAGGGCTCGGTTTAGGGTACGGGTTAGGATTAGGGTACGCGTTAGGGTTAGGGTAGGGGTTAGGGTTAGGGTACGCGATAGGGTGAGGGTAGTTATTAAACCTATCACACTCTCTAGATACCCCTTAGCACATAAAGAATATTATTTGGGGATCCATCCATGGAGAAGAGTTTAGACACGAGGAGAAGATAAGGAACTCACCCATTATCAAGAAATCACATTACGATTCTCTTTTTAACCTGTTCCTTAAATCACTAGTGCTTAGGAAATCTATTGGAGGCAGAAGCCGTCAAGGGTAGCTTAGGGTTAGGGTTAGGGTTAGGGTGAGGGTTAGGGTACGGCTTAGGGTACGGGTTCGGGGAGGGGTTCAGGTAGGGCGTAGGGTATGGGTTAGAGTTAGGGTTAGGGTTAGTGTTAGGGTTAGGGCTCGGTTTAGGGTACGGGTTAGGATTAGGGTACGCGTTAGTGTTAGGGTAGGGGTTAGGGTTAGGGTACGCTTTAGGGTGAGGGTAGTTATTAAACCTATCCCACTCTCTAGATACCCCTTAGCACGTAAAGGAATATTATTTGGGCGTCCAGCCATGGAGAAGGGTTTAGACACTAGGAGAAGATAAGGAACACACCCATTATCAAGAAATCACAATATGATTCTCTTTTTAAACTGTTCCTTAAAACACTAGTGGTTAGGAAATCTATTGGAGGCAGAAGCAGTCAAGGGTAGCTTAGGGTTAGGGTTAGGGTGAGGGTGAGGGTTAGGGTACGGCTTAGGGTACGGGTTCGGGGAGGGGTTCGGGTAGGGCGTAGGGTATGGGTTAGGGTTAGAGTTAGGGTTAGTGTTAGGGTTAGGGCTCGGTTTAGGGTACGGGTTAGGATTAGGGTACTCGTTAGGTTTAGGGTAGCGGTTAGGGTTAGGGTACGCGTTAGGGTGAGGGTAGTTATTAAACCTATCACACTCTCTAGATACCCCTTAGCACGTAAAGGAATATTATTTGGGGGTCCAGCCATGGAGAAGAGTTTAGACACTAGGAGAAGATAAGGAACACACCCATTATCACGAAATCACATTAGGATTCTCTTTTTAACCTGTTCCTTAAAACACTAGTGCTTAGGAAATCTATTGGAGGCAGAAGCCGTCAAGGGTAGCTTAGGTTTAGGTTAGGGTTAGGGTGAGGGTTAGGATACGGCTTAGGGTACGGGTTCGGGGAGGGGTTCGGGTAGGGCGTAGGGTATGGGTTAGGGTTAGGGTTAGCGCTAGTGTTAGGGTTAGGGCTCGGTTTAGGGTACGGGTTAGGATTATGGTACGCGTTAGGGTTAGGGTACGGGTTAGGGTTAGGGTACGCGTTAGGGTGAGGGTAGTTATTAAACCTATTCGACTCTCTAGATACCCCTTAGCACGTACAGGAATATTATTGGGGGTCCAGCCATGGAGAAGAGTTTAGACACTAGGAGAAGATAAGGAACACACCCATTATCACGAAATCACATTAGGATTCTCTTTTTAACCTGTTCCTTAAAACACTAGTGCTTAGGAAATCTTTTGCAGGCAGAAGCAGTCAAGGGTAGCTTAGGGTTAGTGTTAGGGTTAGGGTGAGGGTTAGGGTATGGCTTAGGGTACGGGTTCAGGGAGGGGTTCGGGTAGGGCGTAGGGTATGGGTTAGGGTTAAGGTTAGGGTTAGTGTTAGGGTTAGGGCTCGGTTTAGGGTACGGGTTAGGATTAGGGTACGCGTTAGGGTTAGGGTAGGGGTTAGGGTTAGGGTACGCGTTAGGGTGGGGGTAGTTATTAAACCTATCCCACTCTCTAGATACCCCTTAGCACGTAAAGGAATATTATTTGGGGGTCCAGCCTTGGAGAAGAGTTTAGACACGAGGAGAATATAAGGAACACATCCATTATCAAGAAATCACATTAGGATTCTCTTTTTAACCTGTTCCTTAAAACACTAGTGCTTAGGAAATCTATTGGAGGCAGAAGCAGTCAAGGGTAGCTTAGGGTTAGGGTTAGGGTTAGGGTGAGGGTTAGGGTATGGCTTAGGGTACGGGTTCGGGGAGGGGTTCGGGTAGGGCGTAGGGTATGGGTTAGGGTTAGGGTTAGGGTTAGTGTTAGGGTTAGGGCTCGGTTTAGGGTACGGGTTAGGATTAGGGTACGTGTTAGGGTTAGGGTAGGGGTTAGGGTTAGGGTACGCGTTAGGGTGGGGGTAGTTATTAAACCTATCACACTCTCTAGATACCCCTTAGCACGTAAAGGAATATTATTTGGGGGTCCAGCCATGGAGAAGAGTTTAGACACTAGGAGAAGATAAGGAACACACCCATTATCAAGAAATCACATTAGGATTCTCTTTTTAACCTGTTCCTTAAAACACTAGTGCTTAGGAAATCTATTGGAGGCAGAAGCCGTCAAGGGTAGCTTAGGGTTAGGGTTAGGGTTAGGGTGAGGGTTAGGGTACGGCTTAGGGTACGGGTTCGGGGAGGGATTCGGATAGGGCGTAGGGTATGGGTTAGAGTTAGGGTTAGGGTTAGTGTTAGGGTTAGGGCTCGGTTTAGGGTACGGGTTAGGATTAGTGTATGCGTTAGGGTTAGGGTAGGGGTTAGGGTTAGGGTACGCGTTAGGGTGAGGGTAGTTATTAAACCTATCCCACTCTCTAGATACCCCTTAGCACGTAAAGGAATATTATTTGGGGGTCCAGCCATGGAGAAGAGTTTAGACACGAGGAGAAGATAAGGAACACACCCATTATCAATAAATCACATTAGGATTCTCTTTTTAACCTGTTCCTTAAATCACTAGTGCTTAGGAAATCTTTTGGAGGCAGAAGCCGTCAAGGGTAGATTAGGGTTAGGGTTAGGGATAGGGTGAGGGTTAGGGTACGGCTTAGGGTACGGGTTTGGGGAGGGGTTCGGGTAGGGCGTAGGGTATGGGTTAGGGTTAGGGTTAGAGTTAGTGTTAGGGTTAGGGCTCGGTTTAGGGTATGGGTTAGGATTAGGGTACGCGTTAGGGTTAGGGTAGGGGTTAGTGTTAGGGTACGCGTTAGGGTAAGGGTAGTTATTAAAACTATCCCACTCTCTAGATACCCCTTAGCACGTAAAGGAATATTATTTGGGGGTCCAGCCATGGAGAAGAGTTTAGACACGAGGAGAAGATAAGGAACACACCCATTATCACGAAATCACATTAGGATTCTCTTTTTAACCTCTTCCTTAAAACACTAGTGCTTAGGAAATCTATTGGAGGCAGAAGCATTCAAGGGTAGCTTAGGGTTAGGGTTTGTGTTAGGGTGAGGGCTAGGGTATGGCTTAGGGTACGGGTTCGGGGAGGGGTTCGGGTAGGGCGTAGGGTATGGGTTAGGGTTAGGGTTAGGGTTAGTGTTAGGATTAGGGCTCGGTTTAGGGTACGGGTTAGGATTAGGGTACGCGTTAGGGTTAGTGTACGCGTTAGGGTGAGGGTAGTTATTAAACCTATCCCACTCTCTAGATACCCCTTAGCATGTACAGGAATATTTTTGGGGGTCCAGCCATGGAGAAGAGTTTAGACACTAGGAGAAGATAAGGAACACACCCATTATCAAGAAATCACATTAGGATTCTCTTTTTAACCTGTTCCTTAAAACAGTAGTGCTTAGGAAATCTATTGGAGGCAGAAGCAGTCAAGGGTAGCTTAGGGTTAGGGTTAGGGTGAGGGTTAGGGTATGGCTTAGGGTACGGGTTCGGGGAGGGGTTCGGGTAGGCCGTAGGGTATGGGTAAGCGTTAGGGTTAGGGTTAGTGTTAGGGTTAGGGTTCGGTTAGGGTTAGGGTTAGGGTTAGGGTTAGGGTTAGGGTATGGCTTAGGGTACGGGTTCGGGGAGGGGTTCGGGTAGGGCGTAGGGTATGGGTTAGGGTTAGGGTTAGGGCTAGTGTTAGGGTTAGGGCTCGGTTTAGGGTACGGGTTAGGATTAGGGTATGCGTTAGGGTTAGGTTAGGGGTTAGGGTTAGGATACGCGTTAGAGTGAGGGTAGTTATTAAACCTATCCCACTCTCTAGATAGCCCTTAGCACGTAAAGGAATATTATTTGGGGGTCCAGCCATGGAGAAGAGTTTAGACACGAGGAGAAGATAAGGAACACACCCATTATCAAGAAATCACATTAGGATTCTCTTTTTAACCTGTTCCTTAAATCACTAGTGCTTAGGAAATCTATTGGAGGCAGAAGCCGTCAAGGGTAGCTTAGGGTTAGGGTTAGGGTTAGGGTGAGGGTTAGGGTACGGCTTAGGGTACGGGTTCGGGGAGGGGTTCAGGTAGGGCGTAGGGTATGGGTTAGAGTTAGGGTTAGGGTTAGTGTTAGGGTTAGGGCTCGGTTTAGGGTACGGGTTAGGATTAGGGTACGCGTTAGTGTTAGGGTAGGGGTTAGGGTTAGGGTACGCTTTAGGGTGAGGGTAGTTATTAAACCTATCCCACTCTCTAGATACCCCTTAGCACGTAAAGGAATATTATTTGGGCGTCCAGCCATGGAGAAGGGTTTAGACACTAGGAGAAGATAAGGAACACACCCATTATCAAGAAATCACAATATGATTCTCTTTTTAAACTGTTCCTTAAAACACTAGTGGTTAGGAAATCTATTGGAGGCAGAAGCAGTCAAGGGTAGCTTAGGGTTAGGGTTAGGGTGAGGGTGAGGGTTAGGGTACGGCTTAGGGTACGGGTTCGGGGAGGGGTTCGGGTAGGGCGTAGGGTATGGGTTAGGGTTAGAGTTAGGGTTAGTGTTAGGGTTAGGGCTCGGTTTAGGGTACGGGTTAGGATTAGGGTACTCGTTAGGTTTAGGGTAGCGGTTAGGGTTAGGGTACGCGTTAGGGTGAGGGTAGTTATTAAACCTATCACACTCTCTAGATACCCCTTAGCACGTAAAGGAATATTATTTGGGGGTCCAGCCATGGAGAAGAGTTTAGACACTAGGAGAAGATAAGGAACACACCCATTATCACGAAATCACATTAGGATTCTCTTTTTAACCTGTTCCTTAAAACACTAGTGCTTAGGAAATCTATTGGAGGCAGAAGCCGTCAAGGGTAGCTTAGGTTTAGGTTAGGGTTAGGGTGAGGGTTAGGATACGGCTTAGGGTACGGGTTCGGGGAGGGGTTCGGGTAGGGCGTAGGGTATGGGTTAGGGTTAGGGTTAGCGCTAGTGTTAGGGTTAGGGCTCGGTTTAGGGTACGGGTTAGGATTATGGTACGCGTTAGGGTTAGGGTACGGGTTAGGGTTAGGGTACGCGTTAGGGTGAGGGTAGTTATTAAACCTATCCCACTCTCTAGATACCCCTTAGCACTTAAAGGAATATTATTTGGGGGTCCAGCCATGGAGAAGAGTTTAGACACGAGGAGAATATAAGGAACACACCCATTATCAAGAAATCACATTAGGATTCTCTTTTTAACCTGTTCCTTAAAACACTAGTGCTTAGGAAATCTATTGGAGGCAGAAGCAGTCAAGGGTAGCTTAGGGTTAGGGTTAGGGTTAGGGTGAGGGTTAGGGTATGGCTTAGGGTACGGGTTCGGGGAGGGGTTCGGGTAGGGCGTAGGGTATGGGTTAGGATTAGCGTTAGGGTTAGTGTTAGGGTTAGGGCTCGGTTTAGGGTACGGGTTAGGATTAGGGTACGCGTTAGGGTTAGGGTAGGGGTTAGGGTTAGGGTACGCGTTAGGGTGGGTGTAGTTATTAAACATATCACACTCTCTAGATACCCCTTAGCACGTAAAGGAATATTATTTGGGGGTCCAGCCATGGAGAAGAGTTTAGACACGAGGAGAAGATAAGGAACACACCCATTATCAAGAAATCACATTAGGATTCTCTTTTTAACCAGTTCCTTAAAACACTAGTGCTTAGGAAATCTATTGGAGGCAGAAGCCGTCAAGGGTAGCTTAGGGTTAGGGTTAGGGTTAGGGTGAGGGTTAGGGTACGGCTTACGATAAGGGTTCGGGGAGGGGTTCGTTTAGGGCGTAGGGTATGGGTTAGGGTTAGGGTTAGGGCTAGTGTTAGGGTTAGGGCTCGGTTTAAGGTACGGGTTAGGATTAGGGTATGCGTTAGGGTTAGGGTAGGGGTTAGGGTTAGGGTACGCGTTAGGGTGAGGGTAGTTATTAAACCTATCCCACTCTCTAGATACCCCTTAGCACGTAAAGGAATATTATTTGGGGGTCCAGCCATGGAGAAGAGTTTAGACACGAGGAGAAGATAAGGAACACAACCATTATCAATAAATCACATTAGGATTCTCTTTTTAACCTGTTTCTTAAATCACTAGTGCTTAGGAAATCTTTTGGAGGCAGAAGCCGTCAAGGGTAGCTTAGGGTTAGGGTTAGGGTTAGGGTGAGGGTTAGGGTACGGGTTCAGGGAGGGGTTCGGGTAGGGCGTAGGGTATGGGTTAGGGTTAGGGTTAGGGTTAGTGTTAGGATTAGGGCTCGGTTTAGGGTACGGGTTAGGATTAGGGTACGCGTTAGGGTTAGGGTAGGGGTTAGGGTTAGGGTACGCGATAGGGTGAGGGTAGTTATTAAACCTATCACACTCTCTAGATACCCCTTAGCACATAAAGAATATTATTTGGGGATCCATCCATGGAGAAGAGTTTAGACACGAGGAGAAGATAAGGAACTCACCCATTATCAAGAAATCACATTAGGATTCTCTTTTTAACATGTTCCTTAAAACACTAGTGCTTAGGAAATCTATTGGAGGCAGAAGCCGTCAAGGGTAGCTTAGGGTTAGGGTTAGGGTTAGGGTGAGGGTTAGGGTACGGCTTAGGGCACTGGTTCGGGGAGGTGTTCGGGTAGGGCGTAGGGTATGGGTTAGGGTTAGGGTTAGGGTTAGTGTTAGGGTTAGGGCTCGGTTTAGGGTACGTGTTAGGATTAGGGTACGTGTTAGGGTTAGTGTACGCGTTAGGGTGAGGGTAGTTATTAAACCTATTCGACTCTCTAGATACCCCTTAGCACGTACAGGAATATTATTGAGGGTCCAGC
This sequence comes from Balaenoptera acutorostrata, assembly GCF_949987535.1. Classification (NCBI taxonomy): domain Eukaryota; kingdom Metazoa; phylum Chordata; class Mammalia; order Artiodactyla; family Balaenopteridae; genus Balaenoptera; species Balaenoptera acutorostrata. The sequence continues at coordinate 484,487 of NW_026645832.1, forward strand.
CATGGAGAAGAGTTTAGACACTAGGAGAAGATAAGGAACACACCCATTATCACGAAATCACATTAGGATTCTCTTTTTAACCTGTTCCTTAAAACACTAGTGCTTAGGAAATCTTTTGCAGGCAGAAGCAGTCAAGGGTAGCTTAGGGTTAGTGTTAGGGTTAGGGTGAGGGTTAGGGTATGGCTTAGGGTACGGGTTCAGGGAGGGGTTCGGGTAGGGCGTAGGGTATGGGTTAGGGTTAAGGTTAGGGTTAGTGTTAGGGTTAGGGCTCGGTTTAGGGTACGGGTTAGGATTAGGGTACGCGTTAGGGTTAGGGTAGGGGTTAGGGTTAGGGTACGCGTTAGGGTGGGGGTAGTTATTAAACCTATCCCACTCTCTAGATACCCCTTAGCACGTAAAGGAATATTATTTGGGGGTCCAGCCTTGGAGAAGAGTTTAGACACGAGGAGAATATAAGGAACACATCCATTATCAAGAAATCACATTAGGATTCTCTTTTTAACCTGTTCCTTAAAACACTAGTGCTTAGGAAATCTATTGGAGGCAGAAGCAGTCAAGGGTAGCTTAGGGTTAGGGTTAGGGTTAGGGTGAGGGTTAGGGTATGGCTTAGGGTACGGGTTCGGGGAGGGGTTCGGGTAGGGCGTAGGGTATGGGTTAGGGTTAGGGTTAGGGTTAGTGTTAGGGTTAGGGCTCGGTTTAGGGTACGGGTTAGGATTAGGGTACGTGTTAGGGTTAGGGTAGGGGTTAGGGTTAGGGTACGCGTTAGGGTGGGGGTAGTTATTAAACCTATCACACTCTCTAGATACCCCTTAGCACGTAAAGGAATATTATTTGGGGGTCCAGCCATGGAGAAGAGTTTAGACACTAGGAGAAGATAAGGAACACACCCATTATCAAGAAATCACATTAGGATTCTCTTTTTAACCTGTTCCTTAAAACACTAGTGCTTAGGAAATCTATTGGAGGCAGAAGCAGTCAAGGGTAGCTTAGGGTTAGGGTTAGGGTTAGGGTGAGGGTTAGGGTACGGCTTAGGGTACGGGTTCGGGGAGGGGTTCGGGTAGGGCGTAGGGTATGGGTTAGGGTTAGGGTTAGGGCTAGTGTTAGGGTTAGGGCTCGGTTTAGGGTACGGGTTAGGATTAGGGTACGCGTTAGGGTTAGGGTAGGGGTTAGGGTTAGGGTACGCGTTAGGGTGAGGGTAGTTATTAAACCTATCCCACTCTCTAGATACCCCTTAGCACGTAAAGGAATATTATTTGGGGGTCCAGCCATGGAGAAGAGTTTAGACACTAGGAGAAGATAAGGAACACACCCATTATCAAGAAATCACATTAGGATTCTCTTTTTAACCTGTTCCTTAAAACACTAGTGCTTAGGAAATCTATTGGAGGCAGAAGCAGTCAAGGGTAGCTTAGGGTTAGGGTTAGGGTTAGGGTGAGGGTTAGGGTACGGCTTAGGGTACGGGTTCGGGGAGGGGTTCGGGTAGGGCGTAGGCTATGGGTTAGGGTTAGGGTTAGGGTTAGTGTTAGGGTTAGGGCTCGGTTTAGGGTACGGGTTAGGATTAGGGTACGCGTTAGTGTTAGGGTAGGGGTTAGGGTTAGGGTATGCGATAGGGTGAGGTTAGTTATTAAACCTATCCCACTCTCTAGATACCCCTTAGCACGTAAAGGAATATTATTTGGGGGTCCAGCCATGGAGAAGAGTTTAGACACGAGGAGAAGATAAGGAACACACCCATTATCAAGAAATCACATTAGGATTCTCTTTTTAACCTGTTCCTTAAAACACTAGTGCTTAGGAAATCTACTGGAGGCAGAAGCAGTCAAGGGTAGCTTAGGGTTAGGGTTAGGGTTAGGGTGAGGTTTAGGGTATAGCTTAGGGTACGGGTTCGGGGAGGGGTTCGGGTAGGGCGTAGGGTATGGGTTAGGGTTAGGGTTAGGGCTAGTGTTAGGGTTAGGGCTCGGTTTGGGGTACGGGTTAGGATTAGGGTATGCGTTAGGGTTAGTGTAGGGGTTAGGGTTAGGGTACACGTTAGGGTGAGGGTAGTTATTAAACCTATCACACTCTCTAGATACCCCTTAGCACGTAAAGGAATATTATTTGGGGGTCCAGCCATGGAAAAGAATTTAGACAAGAGGAGAAGATAAGGAACACACCCATTATCAAGAAATCACATTAGGATTCTCTTTTTAACCTGTTCCTTAAATCACTAGTGCTTAGGAAATCTATTGGAGGCAGAAGCCGTCAAGGGTAGCTTAGGGTTAGGGTTAGGGTTAGGGTGAGGGTTAGGGTACGGCTTAGGGTACGGGTTCGGGGAGGGATTCGGATAGGGCGTAGGGTATGGGTTAGAGTTAGGGTTAGGGTTAGTGTTAGGGTTAGGGCTCGGTTAAGGGTTCGGGTTAGGATTAGGGTACGCGTTATTGTTAAGGTAGCGGTTAGGGTTAGGGTACGCTTTAGGGTGAGGGTAGTTATTAAACTTATCCCACTCTCTAGATACCCCTTAGCACGTAAAGGAATATTATTTGGGGGTCCAGCCATGGAGAAGGGTTTAGACACTAGGAGAAGATAAGGAACACACCCATTATCAAGAAATCACAATATGATTCTCTTTTTAAACTGTTCCTTAAAACACTAGTGGTTAGGAAATCTATTGGAGGCAGAAGCACTCAAGGGTAGCTTAGGGTTAGGGTTAGGGTTAGGGTGAGGGTTAGGGTACGGCTTACGATAAGGGTTCGGGGAGGGGTTCGGGTAGGGCATAGGGTATGGGTTAGGGTTAGGGTTAGGGCTAGTGTTAGGGTTAGGGCTCGGTTTAGGGTACGGGTTAGGATTAGGGTATGCGTTAGGGTTAGGGTAGGGGTTAGGGTTAGGGTATGCGTTAGGGTGAGGGTAGTTATTAAACCTATCCCACTCTCTAGATACCCCTTAGCACGTAAAGGAATATTATTTGGGGGTCCAGCCATGGAGAAGAGTTTAGACACGAGGAGAAGATAAGGAACACACCCATTATCAATAAATCACATTAGGATTCTCTTTTTAACCTGTTCCTTAAATCACTAGTGCTTAGGAAATCTTTTGGAGGCAGAAGCCGTCAAGGGTAGATTAGGGTTAGGGTTAGTGTTAGGGTGAGGGTTAGGGTACGGCTTAGGGTACGGGTTCGGGGAGGGGTTCGGGTAGGGCGTAGGGTATGGGTTAGGGTTAGGGTTAGGGTTAGTGTTAGGATTAGGGCTCGGTTTAGGGTACGGGTTAGGATTAGGGTACGCGTTACGGTTAGGGTAGGGGTTAGGGTTAGGGTACGCGATAGGGTGAGGGTAGTTATTAAACCTATCACACTCTCTAGATACCCCTTAGCACATAAAGGAATATTATTTGGGGGTCCATCCATGGAGAAAAGTTTAGACTCGAGGAGAAGATAAGGAACACACCCATTATCACGAAATCACATTAGGATTCTCTTTTTAACATGTTCCTTAAAACACTACTGCTTAGGAAATCTATTGGAGGCAGAAGCCGTCAAGGGTAGCTTAGGGTTAGGGTTAGGGTTAGGGTGAGGGTTAGGGTACGGCTTAGGGCACGGGTTCGGGGAGGGGTTCGGGTAGGGCGTAGGGTATGGGTTAGGGTTAGGGTTAGGGTTAGTGTTAGGTTTAGGGCTCGGCTTAGGGTACGGGTTAGGATTAGGGTACGTGTTAGGGTTAGTGTACGCGTTAGGGTTAGGGTTAGGGTTAGGGTGAGGGTTAGGGTACGGCTTAGGGTACGGGTTCGGGAAGGGGTTCGGTTACGGCGTAGGGTATGGGTTAGGGTTAGGGTTATTGTTAGTGTTAGGGTTAGGTCTCGGTTTATGCTATGGGTTAGGATTAGGGTATGCGTTAGGGTTAGGGTAGGGGTTAGGGTTAGCGTACGCGTTAGGGTGAGGGTAGTTATTAAACCTATCCCACTCTCTAGATACCCCTTAGGACGTAAAAGAATATTATTTGGGGGTCCAGCCATGGAGAAGAGTTTAGACACCAGGATAAGATAAGGAACACACCCATTATCAAGAAGTCACATTAGGATTCTCTTTTGAACCTGTTTTTTAAAACACTACTGTTTAGGAAATCTATTGCAGGCAGAAGCAGTCAAGCGTAGCTTAGCATTAGGGTTAGGGTTAGGGTACGGCTTAGGGTACGGGTTAGGTGAGGGGTTCGGGTAGGGCGTAGGGTATGGGTTAGGTTTAGTGTTAGGGTTAGTGTTAGGGTTAGGGCTCGGTTTAGGGTACGGTTTAGGATTAGTGTATGCGTTAGTGTTAGGGTAGGGGTTAGGGTTAGGGTACGCATTAGGGTTAGGGTAGTTATTAAACCTATCCCACTCTGTAGATACCCCTTAGCACGTAAAGGAATATTATTTTGGGGTCCAGCCATGGAGAAGAGTTTCGACACTAGGATAAGATAAAGATCACACCCATTATGAAGAAATCACATTAGGATTCTCTTTTTAACCTATTCCTTAAAACACTAGTGCTGAGGAAATCTATTGGAGGCAGAAGCAGTCAAGGGTAGCTTAGGGTTAGGGTTAGGGTTAGGGTGAGGGTTAGGGTACGGGTTCGGGGACGGGTTCGGGAAGGGCGTAGGGTATGGGTTAGGATTAGGGTACGCGTTAGGGTTAGGGTAGGGGTTAGGGTTAGGGTACGCATTAGGGTGAGTGTAGTTATTAAACCTATCCCACTCTCTAGATACCCCTTAGCACGTAAAGGAATATTATTTGGGGGTCCAGCCATGGAGAAGAGTTTAGACACTAGGAGAAGATAAGGAACACACCCATTATCACGAAATCACATTAGGATTCTCTTTTTAACCTGTTCCTTAAAACACTAGTGCTTAGGAAATCTATTGGAGGCAGAAGCAGTCAAGGGTAGCTTAGGGTTAGGGTTAGGGTTAGGGTAAGGGTTAGGGTACGGCTTACGATAAGGGTTCGGGGAGGGGTTCGGGTAGGGCGTAGGGTATGTGTTAGGGTTAGGGTTAGGGCTAGTGTTAGGGTTAGGGCTCGGTTTAGGGTACGGGTTAGGATTAGGGTATGCGTTAGGGTTAGGGTAGGGGTTAGGGTTAGGGTACGCGTTAGGGTGAGGGTAGTTATTAAACCTATCCCACTCTCTAGATACCGCTTAGCACGTAAAGGAATATTATTTGGGGGTCCAGCCATGGAGAAGAGTTTAGACACGAGGAGAAGATAAGGAACACAACCATTATCAATAAATCACATTAGGATTCTCTTTTTAACCTGTTCCTTAAATCACTAGTGCTTAGGAAATCTTTTGGAGGCAGAAGCCGTCAAGGGTAGCTTAGGGTTAGGGTTAGGGTTAGGGTGAGGGTTAGGGTACGGCTTAGGGTACGGGTTCGGGGAGGGGTTCGGGTAGGGCGTAGGGTATGGGTTAGGGTTAGGGTTAGAGTTAGTGTTAGGATTAGGGCTCGGTTTAGGGTATGGGTTAGGATTAGGGTACGCGTTAAGGTTAGGGTAGGGGTTAGTGTTAGGGTACGCGTTAGGGTGAGGGTAGTTATTAAACCTATCCCACTCTCTAGATACCCCTTAGCACGTAAAGGAATATTATTTGGGGGTCCAGCCATGGAGAAGAGTTTAGACACTAGGAGAAGATAAGGAACACACCCATTATCACGAAATCACATTAGGATTCTCTTTTTAACCTGTTCCTTAAAACACTAGTGCTTAGGAAATCTATTGGAGGCAGAAGCAGTCAAGGGTAGCTTAGGGTTAGGGTTTGGGTTAGGGTGAGGGCTAGGGTATGGCTTAGGGTACGGGTTCGGGGAGGGGTTCGGGTAGGGCGTAGGGTATGGGTTAGGGTTAGGGTTAGGGTTAGTGTTAGGATTAGGGCTCGGTTTAGGGTACGGGTTAGGAGTAGGGTATGCGTTAGGGTTAGGGTAGGGGTTAGGGTTAGGGTACGCGATAGGGTGAGGGTAGTTATTAAACCTATCACACTCTCTAGATACCCCTTAGCACATAAAGGAATATTATTTGGGGGTCCATCCATGGAGAAGAGTTTAGACACGAGGAGAAGATAAGGAACACACCCATTATCAAGAAATCACATTAGGATTCTCTTTTTAACATGTTCCTTAAAACACTAGTGCTTAGGAAATCTATTGGAGGCAGAAGCCGTCAAGGGTAGCTTAGGGTTAGGGTGAGGGTTAGGGTGAGGGTTAGGGTACGGCGTAGGGTACGGGTTCGGGGAGGGATTCGGATAGGGCGTAGGGTATGGGTTAGAGTTAGGGTTAGGGTTAGTGTTAGGGTTAGGGCTCGGTTAAGGGTTCGGGTTAGGATTAGGGTACGCGTTAGTGTTAGGTTAGGGGATAGGGTTAGGGTACGCGATAGGGTGAGGTTAATTATTAAACCTATCCCACTCTCTAGATACCCCTTAGTACGTAAAGGAATATTATTTGGGGGTCCAGCCATGGAGAAGAGTTTAGACACTAGGAGAAGATTAGGAACACACCCATTATCAAGAAATCACATTAGGATTCTCTTTTTAACCTGTTCCTTAAAACACTAGTGCTTAGGAAATCTATTGGAGGCAGAAGCAGTCAAGGGTAGCTTAGGGTTAGGGTTAGGGTTAGGGTGAGGGTTAGGGTACGGCTTAGGGTACGGGTTCGGGAAGGGGTTCGGGTAGGGCGTAGGGTATGGGTTAGGGTTAGGGTTATTGTTAGTGTTAGGGTTAGGGCTCGGTTTAGGGTACGGGTTAGGATTAGGGTACGCGTTAGGGTTAGGGTAGGGGTTAGGGTTAGGGTACGCGTTAGGGTGAGGGTAGTTATTAAACCTATCGCACTCTCTAGATACCCCTTAGGACGTAAAAGAATATTATTTCGGGGTCCAGCCATGGAGAAGAGTTTAGACACCAGGATAAGATAAGGAACACATCCATTATCAAGAAGTCACATTAGGATTCTCTTTTGAACCTGTTTTTTAAAACACTACTGTTTAGGAAATCTATTGCAGGCAGAAGCAGTCAAGGGTAGCTTAGCATTAGGGTTAGGGTTAGGGTACGGCTTAGGGTACGGGTTAGGTGAGGGGTTCGGGTAGGGCGTAGGGTATGGGTTAGGGTTAGGGTTAGGGTTAGTGTTAGGGTTAGGGCTCGGTTTAGGGTATGGTTTAGGATTAGTGTATGCGTTAGTGTTAGGGTAGGGGTTAGGGTTAGGGTACGCATTAGGGTTAGGGTAGTTATTAAACCTATCCCACTCTGTAGATACCCCTTAGCACGTAAAGGAATATTATTTTGGGGTCCAGCCATGGAGAAGAGTTTCGACACTAGGATAAGATAAAGATCACACCCATTATGAAGAAATCACATTAGGATTCTCTTTTTAACCTATTCCTTAAAACACTAGTGCTGAGGAAATCTATTGGAGGCAGAAGCAGTCAAGGGTAGCTTAGGGTTAGGGTTAGGGTTAGGGTGAGGGTTAGGGTACGGGTTCGGGGACGGGTTCGGGAAGGGCGTAGGGTATGGGTTAGGATTAGGGTACGCGTTAGGTTTAGGGTAGGGGTTATGGTTAGGGTACGCATTAGGGTGAGGGTAGTTATTAAACCTATCCCACTCTCTAGATACCCCTTAGCACGTAAAGGAATATTATTTGGGGGTCCAGCCATGGAGAAGAGTTTAGACACTAGGAGAAGATAAGGAACACACCCATTATCACGAAATCACATTAGGATTCTCTTTTTAACCTGTTCCTTAAAACACTAGTGCTTAGGAAATCTATTGGAGGCAGAAGCAGTCAAGGGTAGCTTAGGGTTAGGGTTTGGGTTAGGGTGAGGGCTAGGGTATTGCTTAGGGTACGGGCTCGGGGAGGGGTTCGGGTAGGTCGTAGGGTATGGGTTAGGGTTAGGGTTAGGGTTAGTGTTAGGGTTAGGGCTCGGTTTAGGGTACGGGTTAGGATTAGGGTACGCGTTAGGGTTAGGGTAGGGGTTAGGGTTAGGGTACGCGTTAGGGTGGGGGTAGTTATTAAACCTATCACACTCTCTAGATACCCCTTAGCACGTAAAGGAATATTATTTGGGGGTCCAGCCATGGAGAAGAGTTTAGACACGAGGAGAAGATAAGGAACACACCCATTATCAATAAATCACATTAGGATTCTCTTTTTAACCTGTTCCTTAAATCACTAGTGCTTAGGAAATCTTTTGGAGGCAGAAGCCGTCAAGGGTAGATTAGGGTTAGGGTTAGTGTTAGGGTGAGGGTTAGGGTACGGCTTAGGGTACGGGTTCGGGGAGGGGTTCGGGTAGGGCGTAGGGTATGGGTTAGGGTTAGGGTTAGGGTTAGTGTTAGGATTAGGGCTCGGTTTAGGGTACGGGTTAGGATTAGGGTACGCGTTACGGTTAGGGTAGGGGTTAGGGTTAAGGTACGCGATAGGGTGAGGGTAGTTATTAAACCTATCACACTCTCTAGATACCCCTTAGCACATAAAGGAATATTATTTGGGGGTCCATCCATGGAGAAAAGTTTAGACTCGAGGAGAAGATAAGGAACACACCCATTATCACGAAATCACATTAGGATTCTCTTTTTAACATGTTCCTTAAAACACTACTGCTTAGGAAATCTATTGGAGGCAGAAGCCGTCAAGGGTAGCTTAGGGTTAGGGTTAGGGTTAGGGTGAGGGTTAGGGTACGGCTTAGGGCACGGGTTCGGGGAGGGGTTCGGGTAGGGCGTAGGGTATGGGTTAGGGTTAGGGTTAGGGTTAGTGTTAGGTTTAGGGCTCGGCTTAGGGTACGGGTTAGGATTAGGGTACGTGTTAGGGTTAGTGTACGCGTTAGGGTTAGGGTTAGGGTTAGGGTGAGGGTTAGGGTACGGCTTAGGGTACGGGTTCGGGAAGGGGTTCGGGTACGGCGTAGGGTATGGGTTAGGGTTAGGGTTATTGTTAGTGTTAGGGTTAGGTCTCGGTTTATGCTATGGGTTAGGATTAGGGTATGCGTTAGGGTTAGGGTAGGGGTTAGGGTTAGCGTACGCGTTAGGGTGAGGGTAGTTATTAAACCTATCCCACTCTCTAGATACCCCTTAGGACGTAAAAGAATATTATTTGGGGGTCCAGCCATGGAGAAGAGTTTAGACACCAGGATAAGATAAGGAACACACCCATTATCAAGAAGTCACATTAGGATTCTCTTTTGAACCTGTTTTTTAAAACACTACTGTTTAGGAAATCTATTGCAGGCAGAAGCAGTCAAGCGTAGCTTAGCATTAGGGTTAGGGTTAGGGTACGGCTTAGGGTACGGGTTAGGTGAGGGGTTCGGGTAGGGCGTAGGGTATGGGTTAGGTTTAGTGTTAGGGTTAGTGTTAGGGTTAGGGCTCGGTTTAGGGTACGGTTTAGGATTAGTGTATGCGTTAGTGTTAGGGTAGGGGTTAGGGTTAGGGTACGCATTAGGGTTAGGGTAGTTATTAAACCTATCCCACTCTGTAGATACCCCTTAGCACGTAAAGGAATATTATTTTGGGGTCCAGCCATGGAGAAGAGTTTCGACACTAGGATAAGATAAAGATCACACCCTTTATGAAGAAATCACATTAGGATTCTCTTTTTAACCTATTCCTTAAAACACTAGTGCTGAGGAAATCTATTGGAGGCAGAAGCAGTCAAGGGTAGCTTAGGGTTAGGGTTAGGGTTAGGGTGAGGGTTAGGGTACGGGTTCGGGGACGGGTTCGGGAAGGGCGTAGGGTATGGGTTAGGATTAGGGTACGCGTTAGGGTTAGGGTAGGGGTTAGGGTTAGGGTACGCATTAGGGTGAGGGTAGTTATTAAACCTATCCCACTCTCTAGATACCCCTTAGCACGTAAAGGAATATTATTTGGGGGTCCAGCCATGGAGAAGAGTTTAGACACTAGGAGAAGATAAGGAACACACCCATTATCACGAAATCACATTAGGATTCTCTTTTTAACCTGTTCCTTAAAACACTAGTGCTTAGGAAATCTATTGGAGGCAGAAGCAGTCAAGGGTAGCTTAGGGTTAGGGTTTGGGTTAGGGTGAGGGCTAGGGTATTGCTTAGGGTACGGGCTCGGGGAGGGGTTCGGGTAGGTCGTAGGGTATGGGTTAGGGTTAGGGTTAGGGTTAGTGTTAGGGTTAGGGCTCGGTTTAGGGTACGGGTTAGGATTAGGGTACGCGTTAGGGTTAGTGTAGGGGTTAGGGTTAGGGTACGCGTTAGGGTGAGGGTAGTTATTAAACCTATCCCACTCTCTAGATACCCCTTAGCACGTAAAGGAATATTATTTGGGGGTCCAGCCATGGAGAAGAGTTTAGACACTAGGAGAAGATAAGGAACACACCCATTATCAAGAAATCACATTAGGATTCTCTTTTTAACCTGTTCCTTAAAACACTAGTGCTTAGGAAATCTATTGGAGGCAGAAGCAGTCAAGGGTAGCTTAGGGTTAGGGTTAGGGTTAGGGTGAGGGTTAGGGTACGGCTTAGGGTACGGGTTCGGGGAGGGGTTCGGGTAGGGCGTAGGCTATGGGTTAGGGTTAGGGTTAGGGTTAGTGTTTGGGTTAGGGCTCGGTTTAGGGTACGGGTTAGGATTAGGGTACGCGTTAGTGTTAGGGTAGGGGTTAGGGTTAGGGTTAGGGTATGCGATAGGGTGAGGTTAGTTATTAAACCTATCCCACTCTCTAGATACCCCTTAGCACGTAAAGGAATATTATTTGGGGATCCAGCCATGGAGAAGTGTTTAGACACTAGGAGAAGATAAGGAACACACCCATTATCAAGAAATCACTTTAGGATTCTCTTTTTAACCTGTTCCTTAAAACACTAGTGCTTAGGAAATCTATTGGAGGCAGAAGCAGTCAAGGGTAGCTTAGGGTTAGGGTTAGGGTTAGGGTGAGGTTTAGGGTATGGCTTAGGGTACGGGTTCGGGGAGGGGTTCGGGTAGGGCGTAGGGTATTGGTTAGGGTTAGGGTTAGGGCTAGTGTTAGGGTTAGGGCTCGGTTTGGGGTACGGGTTAGGATTAGGGTACGCGTTAGCGTTAGTGTAGGGGTTAGGGTTAGGGTACACGTTAGGGTGAGGGTAGTTATTAAACCTATCACACTCTCTAGATACCCCTTAGCACGTAAAGGAATATTATTTGGGGGTCCAGCCATGGAAAATAGTTTAGACAAGAGGAGAAGATAAGGAACACACCCATTATCAAGAAATCACATTAGGATTCTCTTTTTAACCTGTTCCTTAAATCACTAGTGCTTAGGAAATCTATTGGAGGCAGAAGCCGTCAAGGGTAGCTTAGGGTTAGGGTTAGGGTTAGGGTGAGGGTTAGGGTACGGCTTAGGGTACGGGATCAGGGAGGGATTCGGATAGGGCGTAGGGTATGGGTTAGAGTTAGGGTTAGGGTTAGTTTTAGGGTTAGGGCTCGGTTAAGGGTTCGGGTTAGGATTAGGGTACGCGTTATTGTTAAGGTAGCGGTTAGGGTTAGGGTACGCTTTAGGGTGAGGGTAGTTATTAAACCTATCCCACTCTCTAGATACCCCTTAGCACGTAAAGGAATATTATTTGGGGGTCCAGCCATGGAGAAGGGTTTAGACACTAGGAGAAGATAAGGAACACACCCATTATCAAGAAATCACAATATGATTCTCTTTTTAAACTGTTCCTTAAAACACTAGTGGTTAGGAAATCTATTGGAGGCAGAAGCACTCAAGGGTAGCTTAGGGTTAGGGTTAGGGTTAGGGTGAGGGTTAGGGTACGGCTTAGGGTACGGGTTCGGGGAGGGATTCGGGTAGGGCGTAGGGTATGGGTTAGGGTTAGGGTTAGGGTTAGTGTTAGGGTTAGGGCTCGGTTTAGGGTATGGGTTAGGATTAGGGTACTCGTTAGGGTTAGGGTAGCGGTTAGGGTTAGGTTACGCGTTAGGGTGAGGGTAGTTATTAAACCTATCCCACTCTCTAGATACCCCTTAGCACGTAAAGGAATATTATTTGGGGGTCCAGCCATGGAGAAGAGTTTAGACACTAGGAGAAGATAAGGAACACACCCATTATCACGAAATCACATTAGGATTCTCTTTTTAACCTGTTCCTTAAAACACTAGTGCTTAGGAAATCTATTGGAGGCAGAAGCAGTCAAGGGTAGCTTAGGGTTAGGGTTAGGGTTAGGGTGAGGGTTAGGGTACGGCTTAGGGTACGGGTTCGGGAAGGGGTTCGGGTACGGCGTAGGGTATGGGTTAGGGTTAGGGTTATTGTTAGTGTTAGGGTTAGGTCTCGGTTTATGGTATGGGTTAGGATTAGGGTATGCGTTAGGGTTAGGGTAGGGGTTAGGGTTAGGGTACGCATTAGGGTGAGGGTAGTTATTAAACCTATCCCACTCTCTAGATACCCCTTAGGACGTAAAAGAATATTATTTGGGGGTCCAGCCATGGAGAAGAGTTTAGACACCAGGATAAGATAAGGAACACACCCATTATCAAGAAGTCACATTAGGATTCTCTTTTGAACCTGTTTTTTAAAACACTACTGTTTAGGAAATCTATTGCAGTCAGAAGCAGTCAAGGGTAGCTTAGCATTAGGGTTAGGGTTAGGGTACGGCTTAGGGTACGGGTTAGGTGAGGGGTTCGGGTAGGGCGTAGGGTATGGGTTAGGGTTAGGGTTAGGGTTAGTGTTAGGGTTAGGGCTCGGTTTAGGGTACGGTTTAGGATTAGTGTATGCGTTAGTGTTGGGGTAGGGGTTAGGGTTAGGGTACGCATTAGGGTTAGGGTAGTTATTAAACCTATCCCACTCTGTAGATACCCCTTAGCACGTAAAGGAATATTATTTTGGGGTCCAGCCATGGAGAAGAGTTTCGACTCTAGGATAAGATAAAGATCACACCCATTATAAAGAAATCACATTAGGATTCTCTTTTTAACCTATTCCTTAAAACACTAGTGCTGAGGAAATCTATTGGAGGCAGAAGCAGTCAAGGGTAGCTTAGGGTTAGGGTTAGGGTTAGGGTGAGGGTTAGGGTACGGGTTCGGGGACGGGTTCGAGAAGGGCGTAGGGTATGGGTTAGGATTAGGGTACGCGTTAGGGTTAGGGTAGGTGCTAGGGTTAGGGTACGCGATAGGGTGAGGGTAGTTATTAAACCTATCACACTCTCTAGATACCCCTTAGCACATAAAGGAATATTATTTGGGGGTCCATCCATGGAGAAGAGTTTAGACACGAGGAGAAGATAAGGAACACACCCATTATCAAGAAATCACATTAGGATTCTCTTTTTAACATGTTCCTTAAAACACTAGTGCTTAGGAAATCTATTGGAGGCAGAAGCAGTCAAGGGTAGCTTAGGGTTAGGGTTAGGGTTAGGGTAAGGGTTAGGGTACGGCTTACGATAAGGGTTCGGGGAGGGGTTCGGGTAGGGCGTAGGGTATGTGTTAGGGTTAGGGTTAGGGCTAGTGTTAGGGTTAGGGCTCGGTTTAGGGTACGGGTTAGGATTAGGGTATGCGTTAGGGTTAGGGTAGGGGTTAGGGTTAGGGTACGCGTTAGGGTGAGGGTAGTTATTAAACCTATCCCACTCTCTAGATACCGCTTAGCACGTAAAGGAATATTATTTGGGGGTCCAGCCATGGAGAAGAGTTTAGACACGAGGAGAAGATAAGGAACACAACCATTATCAATAAATCACATTAGGATTCTCTTTTTAACCTGTTCCTTAAATCACTAGTGCTTAGGAAATCTTTTGGAGGCAGAAGCCGTCAAGGGTAGCTTAGGGTTAGGGTTAGGGTTAGGGTGAGGGTTAGGGTACGGCTTAGGGTACGGGTTCGGGGAGGGGTTCGGGTAGGGCGTAGGGTATGGGTTAGGGTTAGGGTTAGAGTTAGTGTTAGGATTAGGGCTCGGTTTAGGGTATGGGTTAGGATTAGGGTACGCGTTAAGGTTAGGGTAGGGGTTAGTGTTAGGGTACGCGTTAGGGTGAGGGTAGTTATTAAACCTATCCCACTCTCTAGATACCCCTTAGCACGTAAAGGAATATTATTTGGGGGTCCAGCCATGGAGAAGAGTTTAGACACTAGGAGAAGATAAGGAACACACCCATTATCACGAAATCACATTAGGATTCTCTTTTTAACCTGTTCCTTAAAACACTAGTGCTTAGGAAATCTATTGGAGGCAGAAGCAGTCAAGGGTAGCTTAGGGTTAGGGTTTGGGTTAGGGTGAGGGCTAGGGTATGGCTTAGGGTACGGGTTCGGGGAGGGGTTCGGGTAGGGCGTAGGGTATGGGTTAGGGTTAGGGTTAGGGTTAGTGTTAGGATTAGGGCTCGGTTTAGGGTACGGGTTAGGAGTAGGGTATGCGTTAGGGTTAGGGTAGGGGTTAGGGTTAGGGTACGCGATAGGGTGAGGGTAGTTATTAAACCTATCACACTCTCTAGATACCCCTTAGCACATAAAGGAATATTATTTGGGGGTCCATCCATGGAGAAGAGTTTAGACACGAGGAGAAGATAAGGAACACACCCATTATCAAGAAATCACATTAGGATTCTCTTTTTAACATGTTCCTTAAAACACTAGTGCTTAGGAAATCTATTGGAGGCAGAAGCCGTCAAGGGTAGCTTAGGGTTAGGGTGAGGGTTAGGGTGAGGGTTAGGGTACGGCGTAGGGTACGGGTTCGGGGAGGGATTCGGATAGGGCGTAGGGTATGGGTTAGAGTTAGGGTTAGGGTTAGTGTTAGGGTTAGGGCTCGGTTAAGGGTTCGGGTTAGGATTAGGGTACGCGTTAGTGTTAGGTTAGGGGATAGGGTTAGGGTACGCGATAGGGTGAGGTTAATTATTAAACCTATCCCACTCTCTAGATACCCCTTAGTACGTAAAGGAATATTATTTGGGGGTCCAGCCATGGAGAAGAGTTTAGACACTAGGAGAAGATTAGGAACACACCCATTATCAAGAAATCACATTAGGATTCTCTTTTTAACCTGTTCCTTAAAACACTAGTGCTTAGGAAATCTATTGGAGGCAGAAGCAGTCAAGGGTAGCTTAGGGTTAGGGTTAGGGTTAGGGTGAGGGTTAGGGTACGGCTTAGGGTACGGGTTCGGGAAGGGGTTCGGGTAGGGCGTAGGGTATGGGTTAGGGTTAGGGTTATTGTTAGTGTTAGGGTTAGGGCTCGGTTTAGGGTACGGGTTAGGATTAGGGTACGCGTTAGGGTTAGGGTAGGGGTTAGGGTTAGGGTACGCGTTAGGGTGAGGGTAGTTATTAAACCTATCGCACTCTCTAGATACCCCTTAGCACATAAAGGAATATTATTTGGGGGTCCATCCATGGAGAAAAGTTTAGACTCGAGGAGAAGATAAGGAACACACCCATTATCACGAAATCACATTAGGATTCTCTTTTTAACATGTTCCTTAAAACACTACTGCTTAGGAAATCTATTGGAGGCAGAAGCCGTCAAGGGTAGCTTAGGGTTAGGGTTAGGGTTAGGGTGAGGGTTAGGGTACGGCTTAGGGCACGGGTTCGGGGAGGGGTTCGGGTAGGGCGTAGGGTATGGGTTAGGGTTAGGGTTAGGGTTAGTGTTAGGTTTAGGGCTCGGCTTAGGGTACGGGTTAGGATTAGGGTACGTGTTAGGGTTAGTGTACGCGTTAGGGTTAGGGTTAGGGTTAGGGTGAGGGTTAGGGTACGGCTTAGGGTACGGGTTCGGGAAGGGGTTCGGGTACGGCGTAGGGTATGGGTTAGGGTTAGGGTTATTGTTAGTGTTAGGGTTAGGTCTCGGTTTATGCTATGGGTTAGGATTAGGGTATGCGTTAGGGTTAGGGTAGGGGTTAGGGTTAGCGTACGCGTTAGGGTGAGGGTAGTTATTAAACCTATCCCACTCTCTAGATACCCCTTAGGACGTAAAAGAATATTATTTGGGGGTCCAGCCATGGAGAAGAGTTTAGACACCAGGATAAGATAAGGAACACACCCATTATCAAGAAGTCACATTAGGATTCTCTTTTGAACCTGTTTTTTAAAACACTACTGTTTAGGAAATCTATTGCAGGCAGAAGCAGTCAAGCGTAGCTTAGCATTAGGGTTAGGGTTAGGGTACGGCTTAGGGTACGGGTTAGGTGAGGGGTTCGGGTAGGGCGTAGGGTATGGGTTAGGTTTAGTGTTAGGGTTAGTGTTAGGGTTAGGGCTCGGTTTAGGGTACGGTTTAGGATTAGTGTATGCGTTAGTGTTAGGGTAGGGGTTAGGGTTAGGGTACGCATTAGGGTTAGGGTAGTTATTAAACCTATCCCACTCTGTAGATACCCCTTAGCACGTAAAGGAATATTATTTTGGGGTCCAGCCATGGAGAAGAGTTTCGACACTAGGATAAGATAAAGATCACACCCTTTATGAAGAAATCACATTAGGATTCTCTTTTTAACCTATTCCTTAAAACACTAGTGCTGAGGAAATCTATTGGAGGCAGAAGCAGTCAAGGGTAGCTTAGGGTTAGGGTTAGGGTTAGGGTGAGGGTTAGGGTACGGGTTCGGGGACGGGTTCGGGAAGGGCGTAGGGTATGGGTTAGGATTAGGGTACGCGTTAGGGTTAGGGTAGGGGTTAGGGTTAGGGTACGCATTAGGGTGAGGGTAGTTATTAAACCTATCCCACTCTCTAGATACCCCTTAGCACGTAAAGGAATATTATTTGGGGGTCCAGCCATGGAGAAGAGTTTAGACACTAGGAGAAGATAAGGAACACACCCATTATCACGAAATCACATTAGGATTCTCTTTTTAACCTGTTCCTTAAAACACTAGTGCTTAGGAAATCTATTGGAGGCAGAAGCAGTCAAGGGTAGCTTAGGGTTAGGGTTTGGGTTAGGGTGAGGGCTAGGGTATTGCTTAGGGTACGGGCTCGGGGAGGGGTTCGGGTAGGTCGTAGGGTATGGGTTAGGGTTAGGGTTAGGGTTAGTGTTAGGGTTAGGGCTCGGTTTAGGGTACGGGTTAGGATTAGGGTACGCGTTAGGGTTAGGGTAGGGGTTAGGGTTAGGGTACGCGTTAGGGTGTGGGTAGTTATTAAACCTATCACACTCTCTAGATACCCCTTAGCACGTAAAGGAATATTATTTGGGGGTCCAGCCATGGAGAAGAGTTTAGACACGAGGAGAAGATAAGGAACACACCCATTATCAAGAAATCACATTAGGATTCTCTTTTTAACCTGTTCCTTAAAACACTAGTGCTTAGGAAATCTATTGGAGGCAGAAGCAGTCAAGGGTAGCTTAGGGTTAGGGTTAGGGTTAGGGTGAGGGTTAGGGTACGGCTTAGGGTACGGGTTCGGGGAGGGGTTCGGGTAGGGCGTAGGGTATGGGTTAGGTTTAGGGTTAGGGCTAGTGTTAGGGTTAGGGCTCGGTTTAGGGTACGGGTTAGGATTAGGGTACGCGTTAGGGTTAGTGTAGGGGTTAGGGTTAGGGTACGCGTTAGGGTGAGGGTAGTTATTAAACCTATCCCACTCTCTAGATACCCCTTAGCACGTAAAGGAATATTATTTGGGGGTCCAGCCATGGAGAAGAGTTTAGACACTAGGAGAAGATAAGGAACACACCCATTATCAAGAAATCACATTAGGATTCTCTTTTTAACCTGTTCCTTAAAACACTAGTGCTTAGGAAATCTATTGGAGGCAGAAGCAGTCAAGGGTAGCTTAGGGTTAGGGTTAGGGTTAGGGTGAGGGTTAGGGTACGGCTTAGGGTACGGGTTCGGGGAGGGGTTCGGGTAGGGCGTAGGCTATGGGTTAGGGTTAGGGTTAGGGTTAGTGTTTGGGTTAGGGCTCGGTTTAGGGTACGGGTTAGGATTAGGGTACGCGTTAGTGTTAGGGTAGGGGTTAGGGTTAGGGTTAGGGTATGCGATAGGGTGAGGTTAGTTATTAAACCTATCCCACTCTCTAGATACCCCTTAGCACGTAAAGGAATATTATTTGGGGATCCAGCCATGGAGAAGTGTTTAGACACTAGGAGAAGATAAGGAACACACCCATTATCAAGAAATCACTTTAGGATTCTCTTTTTAACCTGTTCCTTAAAACACTAGTGCTTAGGAAATCTATTGGAGGCAGAAGCAGTCAAGGGTAGCTTAGGGTTAGGGTTAGGGTTAGGGTGAGGTTTAGGGTATGGCTTAGGGTACGGGTTCGGGGAGGGGTTCGGGTAGGGCGTAGGGTATTGGTTAGGGTTAGGGTTAGGGCTAGTGTTAGGGTTAGGGCTCGGTTTGGGGTACGGGTTAGGATTAGGGTACGCGTTAGCGTTAGTGTAGGGGTTAGGGTTAGGGTACACGTTAGGGTGAGGGTAGTTATTAAACCTATCACACTCTCTAGATACCCCTTAGCACGTAAAGGAATATTATTTGGGGGTCCAGCCATGGAAAATAGTTTAGACAAGAGGAGAAGATAAGGAACACACCCATTATCAAGAAATCACATTAGGATTCTCTTTTTAACCTGTTCCTTAAATCACTAGTGCTTAGGAAATCTATTGGAGGCAGAAGCCGTCAAGGGTAGCTTAGGGTTAGGGTTAGGGTTAGGGTGAGGGTTAGGGTACGGCTTAGGGTACGGGATCAGGGAGGGATTCGGATAGGGCGTAGGGTATGGGTTAGAGTTAGGGTTAGGGTTAGTTTTAGGGTTAGGGCTCGGTTAAGGGTTCGGGTTAGGATTAGGGTACGCGTTATTGTTAAGGTAGCGGTTAGGGTTAGGGTACGCTTTAGGGTGAGGGTAGTTATTAAACCTATCCCACTCTCTAGATACCCCTTAGCACGTAAAGGAATATTATTTGGGGGTCCAGCCATGGAGAAGGGTTTAGACACTAGGAGAAGATAAGGAACACACCCATTATCAAGAAATCACAATATGATTCTCTTTTTAAACTGTTCCTTAAAACACTAGTGGTTAGGAAATCTATTGGAGGCAGAAGCACTCAAGGGTAGCTTAGGGTTAGGGTTAGGGTTAGGGTGAGGGTTAGGGTACGGCTTAGGGTACGGGTTCGGGGAGGGATTCGGGTAGGGCGTAGGGTATGGGTTAGGGTTAGGGTTAGGGTTAGTGTTAGGGTTAGGGCTCGGTTTAGGGTATGGGTTAGGATTAGGGTACTCGTTAGGGTTAGGGTAGCGGTTAGGGTTAGGTTACGCGTTAGGGTGAGGGTAGTTATTAAACCTATCCCACTCTCTAGATACCCCTTAGCACGTAAAGGAATATTATTTGGGGGTCCAGCCATGGAGAAGAGTTTAGACACTAGGAGAAGATAAGGAACACACCCATTATCACGAAATCACATTAGGATTCTCTTTTTAACCTGTTCCTTAAAACACTAGTGCTTAGGAAATCTATTGGAGGCAGAAGCAGTCAAGGGTAGCTTAGGGTTAGGGTTAGGGTTAGGGTGAGGGTTAGGGTACGGCTTAGGGTACGGGTTCGGGAAGGGGTTCGGGTACGGCGTAGGGTATGGGTTAGGGTTAGGGTTATTGTTAGTGTTAGGGTTAGGTCTCGGTTTATGGTATGGGTTAGGATTAGGGTATGCGTTAGGGTTAGGGTAGGGGTTAGGGTTAGGGTACGCATTAGGGTGAGGGTAGTTATTAAACCTATCCCACTCTCTAGATACCCCTTAGGACGTAAAAGAATATTATTTGGGGGTCCAGCCATGGAGAAGAGTTTAGACACCAGGATAAGATAAGGAACACACCCATTATCAAGAAGTCACATTAGGATTCTCTTTTGAACCTGTTTTTTAAAACACTACTGTTTAGGAAATCTATTGCAGTCAGAAGCAGTCAAGGGTAGCTTAGCATTAGGGTTAGGGTTAGGGTACGGCTTAGGGTACGGGTTAGGTGAGGGGTTCGGGTAGGGCGTAGGGTATGGGTTAGGGTTAGGGTTAGGGTTAGTGTTAGGGTTAGGGCTCGGTTTAGGGTACGGTTTAGGATTAGTGTATGCGTTAGTGTTGGGGTAGGGGTTAGGGTTAGGGTACGCATTAGGGTTAGGGTAGTTATTAAACCTATCCCACTCTGTAGATACCCCTTAGCACGTAAAGGAATATTATTTTGGGGTCCAGCCATGGAGAAGAGTTTCGACTCTAGGATAAGATAAAGATCACACCCATTATAAAGAAATCACATTAGGATTCTCTTTTTAACCTATTCCTTAAAACACTAGTGCTGAGGAAATCTATTGGAGGCAGAAGCAGTCAAGGGTAGCTTAGGGTTAGGGTTAGGGTTAGGGTGAGGGTTAGGGTACGGGTTCGGGGACGGGTTCGAGAAGGGCGTAGGGTATGGGTTAGGATTAGGGTACGCGTTAGGGTTAGGGTAGGTGCTAGGGTTAGGGTACGCGATAGGGTGAGGGTAGTTATTAAACCTATCACACTCTCTAGATACCCCTTAGCACATAAAGGAATATTATTTGGGGGTCCATCCATGGAGAAGAGTTTAGACACGAGGAGAAGATAAGGAACACACCCATTATCAAGAAATCACATTAGGATTCTCTTTTTAACATGTTCCTTAAAACACTAGTGCTTAGGAAATCTATTGGAGGCAGAAGCAGTCAAGGGTAGCTTAGGGTTAGGGTTAGGGTTAGGGTGAGGGTTAGGGTACGGCTTAGGGCACGGGTTCGGGGAGGGGTTCGGGTAGGGCGTAGGGTATGGGTTAGGGTTAGGGTTAGGGTTAGTGTTAGGTTTAGGGCTCGGCTTAGGGTACGGGTTAGGATTAGGGTACGTGTTAGGGTTAGTGTACGCGTTAGGGTTAGGGTTAGGGTTAGGGTGAGGGTTAGGGTACGGCTTAGGGTACGGGTTCGGGAAGGGGTTCGGGTACGGCGTAGGGTATGGGTTAGGGTTAGGGTTATTGTTAGTGTTAGGGTTAGGTCTCGGTTTATGCTATGGGTTAGGATTAGGGTATGCGTTAGGGTTAGGGTAGGGGTTAGGGTTAGCGTACGCGTTAGGGTGAGGGTAGTTATTAAACCTATCCCACTCTCTAGATACCCCTTAGGACGTAAAAGAATATTATTTGGGGGTCCAGCCATGGAGAAGAGTTTAGACACCAGGATAAGATAAGGAACACACCCATTATCAAGAAGTCACATTAGGATTCTCTTTTGAACCTGTTTTTTAAAACACTACTGTTTAGGAAATCTATTGCAGGCAGAAGCAGTCAAGCGTAGCTTAGCATTAGGGTTAGGGTTAGGGTACGGCTTAGGGTACGGGTTAGGTGAGGGGTTCGGGTAGGGCGTAGGGTATGGGTTAGGTTTAGTGTTAGGGTTAGTGTTAGGGTTAGGGCTCGGTTTAGGGTACGGTTTAGGATTAGTGTATGCGTTAGTGTTAGGGTAGGGGTTAGGGTTAGGGTACGCATTAGGGTTAGGGTAGTTATTAAACCTATCCCACTCTGTAGATACCCCTTAGCACGTAAAGGAATATTATTTTGGGGTCCAGCCATGGAGAAGAGTTTCGACACTAGGATAAGATAAAGATCACACCCTTTATGAAGAAATCACATTAGGATTCTCTTTTTAACCTATTCCTTAAAACACTAGTGCTGAGGAAATCTATTGGAGGCAGAAGCAGTCAAGGGTAGCTTAGGGTTAGGGTTAGGGTTAGGGTGAGGGTTAGGGTACGGGTTCGGGGACGGGTTCGGGAAGGGCGTAGGGTATGGGTTAGGATTAGGGTACGCGTTAGGGTTAGGGTAGGGGTTAGGGTTAGGGTACGCATTAGGGTGAGGGTAGTTATTAAACCTATCCCACTCTCTAGATACCCCTTAGCACGTAAAGGAATATTATTTGGGGGTCCAGCCATGGAGAAGAGTTTAGACACTAGGAGAAGATAAGGAACACACCCATTATCACGAAATCACATTAGGATTCTCTTTTTAACCTGTTCCTTAAAACACTAGTGCTTAGGAAATCTATTGGAGGCAGAAGCAGTCAAGGGTAGCTTAGGGTTAGGGTTTGGGTTAGGGTGAGGGCTAGGGTATTGCTTAGGGTACGGGCTCGGGGAGGGGTTCGGGTAGGTCGTAGGGTATGGGTTAGGGTTAGGGTTAGGGTTAGTGTTAGGGTTAGGGCTCGGTTTAGGGTACGGGTTAGGATTAGGGTACGCGTTAGGGTTAGGGTAGGGGTTAGGGTTAGGGTACGCGTTAGGGTGGGGGTAGTTATTAAACCTATCACACTCTCTAGATACCCCTTAGCACGTAAAGGAATATTATTTGGGGGTCCAGCCATGGAGAAGAGTTTAGACACGAGGAGAAGATAAGGAACACACCCATTATCAATAAATCACATTAGGATTCTCTTTTTAACCTGTTCCTTAAATCACTAGTGCTTAGGAAATCTTTTGGAGGCAGAAGCCGTCAAGGGTAGATTAGGGTTAGGGTTAGTGTTAGGGTGAGGGTTAGGGTACGGCTTAGGGTACGGGTTCGGGGAGGGGTTCGGGTAGGGCGTAGGGTATGGGTTAGGGTTAGGGTTAGGGTTAGTGTTAGGATTAGGGCTCGGTTTAGGGTACGGGTTAGGATTAGGGTACGCGTTACGGTTAGGGTAGGGGTTAGGGTTAAGGTACGCGATAGGGTGAGGGTAGTTATTAAACCTATCACACTCTCTAGATACCCCTTAGCACATAAAGGAATATTATTTGGGGGTCCATCCATGGAGAAAAGTTTAGACTCGAGGAGAAGATAAGGAACACACCCATTATCACGAAATCACATTAGGA